>NC_135803.1:19137680-19382543 GCF_964213995.1 Mustelus asterias | reverse complement strand
TTTGTCATATGAAGAGCGGTTGAGGAATCTGGGTCTATACTCGATGGAGTTTAGAAGGACGAGGGGGGATCTAATTGAAACTTACAGAATGCTGAGAGGCCTGGTTCGAGTGGACGTGGAGAGGATATTTCCACCAGTGGGAGAGGCTAGAAGTCGAGGGCACATCCTCAGAGTGAAGGGATGCTCCTTTAAAACTGAGGTGAGGAGGAATTTCTTCTGCCAAAGGGTGGCGAGTCTGTGGAATTCATTGCCACAGAGGGCTGTGGAGGCCACGTCATTGAGAGTCTTTAAGACAGAGATGGATAGGTTCTTGATCAATAAGGGGATCAAGGGTTACGGGGAGAAGGCAGGAGAATGGGGATGAGAATTAAATCAGCCATGATTGAATGACGGAGCAGACTCGATGGGCCAAATGGCCTAATTCTGCTCCTATATATTATGGTCTTATGGACACTGTGCAATCATCAGCTGATGGCCCCACTTCTGACCTCATGATGAACGGGATGCCATTGATGAAGCAGCTGAAGATGGCTGTTGTGAAGAAGCTGCCTTGAGGAGTTCCGGCAGCAATATCCTTTCTGCTGAGCATGACTCCACAAAGCAGAGAGATCCATTGGCTTCAAGCCAGTCAAGAGACCCTGGGCCTAAACTGAAAATAAGATTCATCACCTTCGACTGGATTTCCTCATTGGTCAGATTTAATTTGAGTTTACGTAGAGAACTCTTTTTTTGTCCAGGTGTTTTAAAGTCTACCTTTAAACATTCCTCCACTTTCCTTGCATACTTGTTTATTTTTCTCAAAGTTGCCCCTTTGTTGCGACAGGTTTAATGTACCTCTACTTAATTAATCTTGTCTCTTTGGCCCATAATTTAACAGTCCATCTGCCGAGGTTGAGATTTGAGATATTTTAAGGTCTGCATTCCAGATGGATACCTGCTTACCGTTCCCATGTGACAGCAGCTTCTGTTCCAATTAATAGTTTCATTCATGAATACATTCAGGACAGGAGTCTGTTGTAGTTGGTGTTAAAACTAACCCACATGCAATTCGCTTGAGTAGCTCACACCTTGGGTGGAATTTAATGCTCCATTCCAGGAGGGAGTTTGAAGTGGGGGGGGTAATTAATTGGGTGTGTGGGTAGCATCGTTACCACTTTCTCACCTTTGCCTGAATAATCCAGGGCGGGTGGCCTCATAGTTGGCCTTGCCAGACCGTGACAATTGAGGCCTTTAAGTGGGCAATTAGCAGGTTGTCGGTGGTGGGTTTGCCTCATTCAAAGGCACTCAGTGCCTGATTGATGAACCCAGGACTGAGTAGGGGGCTTTGCTGAAAGCCAGGTCCCTGCCCTTGCTGCTGTATGCCCTCCCCAGTAAACCCCGCCTCTGATCCCCATCCTATCATTACTCCATGCTGTAAGCCTCTATGACTCTATCATGGGTAAGATGGCGACAGAGGGATATGGGCCAAATGCAGGCAATTGGGACAAGCTTAGGGGTTAAGAAAAGAGGTGGCATGGACAAGTTGGGCTGAAGGGCCTGTTTCCATGCTGTAACCTCTATGAATCTACACTGATGCTCCTGGTCCACTGGTGAACTTGGCCTCCAGTTGCTGTAGTTACTGACAGCTGCCATTGCTCTCCCAGGTGTGCTGCAGCACAATCAAGAGCTGCCATCCCTGATTGGCCAGCAGCGCTCATCAGGCAAGACTTCTGTCTCTAGGGTCCTTTTTTATTTATTCATTCGTGGGGCATGGGCATCGCTGGCTGGCCAGCATTTATTGCCCATTCCTAGTCGCCCTTGAAACTGAGTGGCCATTTCAGAGGCAGTTGCTGTGGCTCTGGAGTCACATGTAGGCCAGACCAGGAAGGGCGGCAGATTTCCTTCCCTAAAGTTGAGTTTTCTGGATTGCTAGTCTAGTGAGAGGCAATGGCCTAATGGTATTATTGCTAGACAATTAATCCAGAAACTCAACAAAAGTTTTGGGGACCCAGATTCGAATCCCACCATGGCAGATGGTGGAATTTGAATTCAGTAAAAGATACCTGTATGACCATGAAACCATTGTCGATTGTCGGAAAGACCCATCTGGTTCACTAACATTCTTTAGGGAAGGAAATCTGCCATTTTTACCTGGTCTGGCCTACATGTGACCCAGAGCCACAGCAATGTGGTTGATTCTGAACTGCCCTCAGGCAACTAGAGATGGGTAATAAATGTTGGCCCAGCCAGCGACACCCATGTCCCACGCATGAATGAAAAACAATTACAACTCGGCCACCACTGCCCCCTGATTCTTAGGAAGGCTCCTCATTGCCCAATTTAAAAGTTAAAATTTATTTTTTAGTCACAAGTAAGGCTTACATTAACACTGCAATGAAGATTACTGTGAAATTCCCTTCGTCGCCACACTCTGGCGCCTGTTCAGGTCGATGCACCTAAACAGCACGTCTTTCAGAATGTGGGAGGAAACCAGAGCACCCGGAGGAAACCCACGCAGACACGGGGAGAATGTGCAAACTCCACACAGACAGTGACCCAAGCCAGGAATCGAACCCGGGTCCCGGGTGGCAACAGTGCCAACCACTGTGCCACTGTGCTGCCTGACGTGCAGTTTATTATGGCGGACCTTCCCAAAGCCTTCCTAGGCTTTCCTGTGAGACTCTCCTTGAATTTCCAGCCAATGGACAAGATGCCTGTTGCCTGCATTAAATGCCCTCCTTATACCTTCCACCCTTCAATCCGACGTCGAGCAAATGCGCTTCCAGAACAGTCACTTGCTGCCATGTAAATATTGCTTTTTTTCATTGTTCTTTAACTGCCTTGTAAAACTGTAGCGAGGTTTTACATGTAGCCCTGGGGACTTGATACTTTCATTTCAACATATGTTTTTTTTCTCCAGCGTTTCCTGGCTGGAAAAATAATTGCAGCGATATAGTTTGGCTGTTTTCTTTCCTGTTCTGCACTTTTCGCTGCTGCCTCACTCCTCTCTTTCAGCCTTGCAGCTGTTTATCAACTTTACCTCCCATTTGAATTCGTAAAAAAAAGCTTTCCTTCAGATCTTTAAAGATAGGGAAAGTGATATGGCAGAATATTCAAGAACTGTGGTTAACTGAGGAAAGACCCATTTCCACAATTTTCGTATTTAGTAGACAGGGAGAGAGAGAGAGAGAGACAAAGAGAGAGAGAGAATCATATACCAAAATTTTCCAGCCCTTCTGCTGGCAGGATCTTCCAGTCCTGCTGATGGTGACGCCTCTGCTGCAGGTTCCCTGGTAGAGGAGGGTGTGAGGCATGCAAAACCCTGTGGACATTTTCCGAACCCGCCACCGGGCAATGGTGCCTCCCCTGTTGGAAAATACACTGCGGGAGGGCTGGAAAATAAGACCATAAGACCATAAGACATAGGAGCGGAAGTAAGGCCATTCGGCCCATCGAGTCCACTCCACCATTCAATCATGGTTGATTTCAACTCCATTTACCCGCTCTCTCCCCATAGCCCTTAATTCCTCGAGAAATCAAGAATTTATCAATTTCTGTCTTGAAGACGCTCAACGTCTCGGCCTCCACAGCCCTCTGTGGCAATGAATTCCACAGACCCACCACTCTCTGGCTGAAGAAATTTCTCCTCATCTCTGTTCTAAAGTGACTCCCTTTTATTCTAAGGCTGTGCCCCCGCGTCCTAGTCTCCCCTGTTAATGGAAACAACTTCCCTACGTCCATCCTATCTAAGCCGTTCATTATCTTGTAAGTTTCTATCAGATCTCCCCTCAACCTCCTAAACTCCAATGAATATAATCCCACGATCCTCAGACGTTCATCGTATGTCAGGCCTACCATTCCTGGGATCATCCGTGTGAATCTCCGCTGGACCCGCTCCAGTGCCAGTATGTCCTTCCTGAGGTGTGGGGCCCAAAAAAAATCCCAGCCATTGGATGGTTACAGCACAGAAGGAGACCATTCACCCTGTTGGGTGTGTGCTGGCCCTCTGACAGAACAGTGGTGGCATTTGAAGCCATGACCCCAAAGCAATCAACCTGGGCCTCTCATTGTAAAGAAATTGTCCCCTTTGCCTTGGCATTCTCTTCTCCTTCCGATTTCTGTGACACACCTTGAGACCGTTCGTTTTTACATCAGAGTCACTATGGAAATGCAGGATTTTGCTGTGTTGAGATTTTTAAAGCCCTTTGTCAACAGGTAATCAGGCTTCAGCTGAAATGGTTCAGAAACCTGGGCACTCATTGTGTTTAATTTCATTTCCCATTCCCTTTTCTCTGATTCCTTTCATAGCCACGGACACACCAGCGCCTCCCATTTTATCAACTACTAACTCTACTGCGCTGACATTCACAGATTTCTCCTGGACCCAGCAAACAGTGTGGCAGCCTCTTTTGATAAGGCCCCCAGAAGGTCAGCCATTGCTGTCGAGCTAAGGCACTGAGTTGAAACACCCCTTTGCATTGATGAAGACTCATTTCGATGAAGGATTAGTGCTCAATGTTGGGTGAGAACTTTCTGGGGGAATCTTTCGGTTTAGAAAGAAAATATGTGTTCATCTTGATTTGATTTATTATTGTCACATGTATTGGGGTACAGTGGAAAGTATTGTTTCTTGCGCGCTGTACAGACAAAACATACCTTCTATAGAAATGGAGAGGGTGCAAAAGTCACGGGGGCAGGACGGTGGCACGGTGGTTAGCACAGCTGCCTGACAGCGCCAGGGACCCGGGTTCAATTCCTGGCTTGGGTCACTGTCTGTGTGGAGTTTGCACATTCTCCCCGTGTCTGCGTGGGTTTCCTCCGGTTTCCTCCTGCAGTCTGACAGAGGTGCTGGTTAGGTGCATTGGCCATGCTAAATTCTCCCTCAGTGTACCCGAACAGACACCGGAGTGTGGCGACTGGGGGATTTTCACAGTAACTTCATTGCAGTGTTAATGTAAGCCTGCTTGTGACACTAATAAATAAATTTTAGGAGCATAGAGCGAGAGTAAAATGTAAAATTAGAGGGTACGCTGGGCACAGCTGGCAAGAAATCACCATGTTCCGGCACGCTCTTTAATTTGTTCTTGAATCTCTCACCGCCGCCACCCCCCCCACCCCCCTCCCCCCCACCCCCCCGCCCCGCCCCCGCAACCCAAGCAAATGGCTGAAGTATTGAATTTATTCCTGCCACCCAGATTGCATTGTGAAGGCAGCCCTCTTAGCTTCTGATTCTGTTTAACTTTGTGTTTAAAAAGCAGGCAGACATTTCCTATTCCCTGCTGATCTGTTCCCACATTGCATTCCACAGCTCTTCATTCCACACTTTCTCACTGGATGGAAAATATCCCTCAGCAGCAGCCAACTTAAGTTAACATGCAACTTGGAATCATGGAATCCCTACAGTGCAGAAGGAGGCCATTCGGCCCATCGGGTCTGCACTGACCACAATCCCGCCCAGGCCCCATCCCTGTAACTCCACGTATTTACCCTAGCCAGTCCCCCTGACACTGAAGGCCAATTTAGCACGGCCAATCCATCTAACCCGCGCATCTTTGGACAGTGGAAGGAAGCTAGTGCATCCGGAGGAAACCCACGGGGAGAACGTGCAAACTCTATACAGACAGTGACCCAAGCCAGGAATCGAGGGGCAGCAGTGCCAACCACTGTGCCACCGTGCCGCCCTTCATCGTTCCTTCACTGTTTTCCTTTAAGTTTCTTTTCCAATAAATCCGGGGCTTTTAATAGAGAGAGTTGACTACCCCATCCCTCCCCTGACTCTCTGTCCGATTTCTGGTTTTTAGAGTCTGAATGTTATTTCTAATGGTCCAATTCCAGTGAAGATCAGGCAATTCTCCTGTCAATTGCTGCCTGAGTAACTGGGATAGATTTTTACACATGTCATTCGCGTGATTCTCCACTCACTGCTGGAGAAATCATCAATCTCTGGAATACAGTACTTTGCTGCAGGATTAATCCTGCTTTCATTGGGAGATTTTGCTGTAGTTTTGGTGATGAGTTCTGCTTGCTGTATCCTGCAGGAACTCTGTTTAAACAGACTCTGTTTTATGAGTAAATAGACTTGGTTGTAAAATATAGTGTGAACTGCAAATCCTGCCATAAATCTTTCCCTGCCTTCAGCTCATCAGCTGACACGTTAGTGTTAATACTCACTTTGTTCAGTTTTCTCTCACTTTGATGTCTTTCCTACATTGCTGGACTGGGCGGGCACGGTGGCACAGTGGTTGGCACTGCTGCCTCACAGACCCAGATTCGATTCCCGGCTGGGGTCAATGTCTGTGTGGAGTCTGCACATTCTTCCCGTGTCTATGTGGGTTTGCTCCGGTTTCCTCCCACAGTCTGAGAGAGGTGCTGGTTAGGTGCATCGGCCATGTTAAATTCTCCCTTAGTTTACCCGAACAGGCGCCAGAGCGTGGCGACCAGGGGATTTTCACAGTAACTACATTGCAGTGTTAATGCAAGCCTACTTGTGACACTAATAAATGAACTTTGTATTTTTTGATCTGTATTGTTTAGCCTGTGTTTTTATCCAGGAAGAACCGTGTTGATTGCCATGAAGATGATGGTGCGCAGTGCTTGATTATCCATATGGATCAATCCGGGTCAACATGGAGCGGTGTGCTGAGGTATTGGGTTGGATTTACACAGAGTCAAGGGCACTCCATGAATCTTTAAAGATAGCGGCCGGGACCTGATTCTGGGATTCCTGGTGCCCTGAATTTGCATCAGGGTGGGATAAAGGTATGGGTGGGCCATTGTAAGTCATGAACCCACACGCTGCATTCCCGGTCTGGCTGGCTCCATTGCTGGGATAGGTATCTCCTGGCTCACCCCTCACCGTGCCGTGACGTCACCAGAGGCATCTGCCAGTTTATTTTAATCTCTCTTCCACGTTGGACTCCAATCTGACACCAGCTCTTAAATAAACCTGTGTAGAGTTGGTTCGAAATCCATTCTGTGGCACCTTGTGTCTTGTTTGTACCACCGGTCAAAACCTCTAATGTGTAACACTTTCTAAATTTAAGCGTGATTATTTATGGCCGTTAGTTATTAATGGGAGGTGAGGTTTCCCACACTGCGACCCAAAAAGCTGGTGTAAAAGCTGGCTGCCTCTCAGCCATTTAATCCTTCGAGGACCATTAATTGACTTGTTGCAAGGCTTCAACTCCCCACCCCCACCCCCACTTGCCCCTGAGGCGGGAGGAAGCCAATCTGATTGGTTGGCAGCTCTGTAGCCCCGGCAACAGCACCTGGAGCAGGCCCCTGAGTCTAAGTTCCGGAGTCCAGGACCAGGTAAGTGCAGCAGGAGGTGAGCGTCGGAGTGCCGGAGTGCAGGGGGCGGGGGTGGGGAAAGAAAGGGGATTGAGGTCTTGATGGAGCACTCACAGGGAGCAGACCTTGTGGGGTGTCCAATGTGGAAAAGGGAGCCCTTGAGGGAGGCAGCCCACCTTTCCTGCTCCAAGCCCAACAAGGGTACCCTGCTGGTCTTTCCCTCTGCCCTCTGGCCTCAGGATGGTAAGCGATCCTTAAGTAGTCATTAATTGGCTATATGAGGGCATCATTTGAGGCAAAGATGTGCAGGGTGTTCCAGACATTTGTCACACCCCAGCAAAACTGAGGACAGGTTAGGGGCTGTAAACAGGAAGGTGACCTGGGGAACTTGATAATGAGTCCGCACTGTAAATCTGCCAATGGAGGATTAGAAACTTCTGCCTCTGTGTCAATTACAAGTGGAATCATCTTCCCTACATCTACCCTATCAATCCATCTCATGACCTTGAAGACTTCTAATAGGTCATCCCTTGAGTATTCTCCATTCCACAGAAATGCGTGACAGGCTGCTAATTTCTTTATGATGAGTATAACCTCTCAGGTTTTGGTATTATTCAAGTAAATGTATTTTGCACCTTTTGCACTAGAATATTCTCAACCTAGTTTTAAAGATTGTTTATTTATCAGTGTCACAAGTTGGTTTACATTAACACTGCAATGAAGTTACTGTGAAAATCCCCTAGTCGCCACACTCCAGCGACTGTTCAGGTACACTGAGGGAGAATTTAGCATGGCCAATGCACCTAACCAGCACGTCTTTCAGACTGTGGGAGGAAACTGGAACACCCGGAGGAAACCCATTCAGACACAGGGAGAACGTACAGACTCTGCACAGACTGTGACCCAAGCCGGGAATCGGACCCGGGTCCCTGGCGCTGTGAGGCAGCAGTGCTAACCACCATGCCGCCCATAACTACTCTCATTTAGACTCATTTACAGAAAGGATGAGCAGTGATTGTCCCAGCACCAATCCCTGTGACACAGCAACTTCCAAACTATTGCCAGTCTGCATTCGCACCTTTCCCCACTGCTTTCTGTGCTCTGTATTGGAAGCAGCTCGCCACGGACTCTGCTGCTTGCGCTCTGACTCCGCATGTTCTGACCTCTGTCTAATGCGTGGCATCTTATCGAAGGCCTTTGGAAATCCCTCAATCTTCTGTTTACTGCGTTAGCCTTGTCTTCCTTTTCCAATGGCTTCTTCAAACCATTCAATAAGCTTGGTCAAGCATGACCGTCTATTTTGGGATCTGGAAATGGTCCCAACTCCTCGAAAGGAATAATCGCCAGAGGAATCCAACATTAAACTGCCTTTCCGTTCAACTTTTACACAAGCTCCAGTGTCAGCCGAGGACTGTACACCAGAGAGAGTGGGGAAATAGTCCGGGCTTTGCAACACTACTCATCCAATCAGTACCATTGTTCTACCTGCAACCTGACCATGAAATTAAACCTCGAGTGCAGCAGTTTGTAACCATTCTGCTCCAGGGAAACAGGATGCTGGAGAGGATTCCTACAGTAACAGCACACTGCTGCCACCTTGTGACCAAAGGCCAGCATACTGGGCATTGAAATCGTGAACAATTAAACTCTGCTTCCACCCCCCCCCCCCCCCCCGCCCCCCATCTCCCCCTCCCGCCACCCCACCCCTGCCTGACTCCACTTAATAGTTTAAGTTTATTCGTTAGTGTCACAAGTAAGCTTACGTTAACACTGCAAAGAAGTTGCTGTGACAATCCCCCACTAAACAAAATTCATCTGTCCTATTGTAGCAAGCAGAAATGCTTTATCTTTGCCGGGAAACTGCGATCCGTTCCTGTTTTGTCCTGCACCATTTGTGAAGTCATTTTCTCCCCCTGCCACCCTGATCAGGTTCATTCATGTCATACATGCCTCAGCGGCGCAGATGGGACAGCTGTTCTCAAGCCTCTGCTCCTTCTCATTCCCTTTTTGATTTTTTTTCTCTCTCTCCTATGCGTGGGAACCTTGAAATGGTCGAGCGCTTCAAGTTTATCGGTGTCCAGATCACCAACAACCTGTCCTGGTCCCCCCCATGCCGACACTATAGTTAAGAAAGCCCACCAATGCCTCTACTTTCTCAGAAGACTAAGGAAATTCGGCATGTCAGCTACGACTCTCACCAACTTTTACAGATGCACCATAGAAAGCATTTCTTCTGGCTGTATCACAGCTTGGTATGGCTCCTGCTCTGCCCAAGACCACAAGGAACTACAAAGGGTCATGAACGAAGCCCAGTCCATCACATAAACCAGCCTCCCATCCATTGACTCCATTGACAATTCCCTCTGTTTCAGAGAAGCAGTCAGCATAATCAATGATCCCACGCACTCCGGACATTCTCTCTTCCACCTTCTTCCATTGGGAAAATGATACAAAAGTCTGAAGTCACGTACCAACCGACTCGAGAACAGCTTCTTCCCTGCTGCTGTCAGACTTTTGAATGGACCAACTTCGCATTAAGTTGATCTTTCTCTACACCCTAGCTATGACTGTAATATTACATTCTGCACTGTCTCCTTTCCTTCTCCCTTCTGTCCTCTATGAACGACATGTTTTGTGTAGCTCTCAAGAAACAATGTTTTTCACTGTATCCCAGTTCATGCGAAAATAATAAATCAAATCAAAATCATATCTTGCTAGCAAAAATGAACAGATTAAAACATTTGACACAACCTCCAAAAATGACAAATCCAGAATGGCACAGGTTACACCATGCAAAACAGGAGTAGTTACACAGAATCATACAGCTCCAAAGGAGGCCATTCTGCCCGATGTTCCTGCGCTGACTCTTTGAAAGAGCCCTTTAGTCTCACTCGTTCCCCTAAAATCACTGTGTGCAATTTTATTTTCCAAGTATCTATTGAATTCTCTTTTGTGAGTTATTATAATATCTGCTTTCAGAACCCTTTGAGCAGAACATTCCAGATTGGAGCAACAGATTGTGTACAAAATATATGTCTTCACTTCCTTTTTTGCCAATTATTTTAAATCCTGTCCTCTGGCCAACCTGCCTGTTGTCAGAAAAAACATTTAATTTCATGATTCTTATGTTTTAGGAATATAATTTTTGGGGACTGAATTATTGAGTGTAAGATTCAAAAGTTTCAGAATTGGGGCCTGTAAGTCTGGTCGAATTGCAGTTGTCCCCATCAAATAATAATAAATTCTTATTAGTTTCCCAGACCAAAGAAAGGTAGAATGGAACTGATAAATAAGGGAAGATTTTAAAGTATCCATATACTTTTCACATCAAATAAGGTGTTTTGGAAGGTAAAGATACTTCGTTGAAATCACGATACGGGACATCCCAGCTCTGCCTTATTGTCATGGAAACAGGTTGTTGGGAACTGCTTGGTTTGGGTTTACTTGCGAGATTTCTCCGATACCAGCAGTTTAGGTCTGGAGATGGAAATGGACAGAAAGAGAAAACTTCTAGAAGTTGTGAACCACTCAGCAACATGGCAATAATGCTTGAGCTGCAGTCCCCACAATTATGAGGGAGGATGTGTCACTTGGCTGAATGCTAGTGGAAGGGCACCAGGAAAAATTGCATGCCTCAGATATTAGCAGGAACACTGAGGAGAATTAAAGTGAATTCCCGAGAGCTGTGACACACCCCGATTTGGTTCCTGAAGAAGTGACAGAATCCTCAAGATCCAGTAAAATACAGGAAGTAAAAATAGAATGAGGAAAATCTTCTTGAGATTTTCAGGCTTAAAGAAGAGGGGTTTGTGAAACATAGGCTGGGATTTTGCGCTGCCATTGACATTGGGCCTGAATGGTGATGGAAGGGCGAAATCTCACAAGAGGCCTAAATTATGTTGTGTGTTGGCCGGAAGTCCCGTCATGGTTATCCCCACCCCCACCGGTGACATAATGGGCTTCCTGACATTCAACATTGGGAGCCCTGTTTGAATAAATTTGAATCTAATTATCAGGCCTCTATGCCTGATAGTACACTCCCCTCGCGCCTCCCTGTAGGCTTTTATTCATTACAGAACTAGGAGCATATCCCAACAGATAACCGACCCGAACTGAACAAGGGGGAGGAAACAGCCACCTTTATACTAGATGACAAGGGGAGGAGCCGGCAGGGGATGTGTCCAGGCATGACAAACACACAACGGTGGTCCAGGCAGGACAAAGGCGCAACTGCAGTCCACCACACATTATCCATCAACAGCGGAGTGCGGGCATGCCAACATGAATTACGACTAGTCCCCCACAATATGCACTGACGGGATGCCCCATCGGAGGAGCTCAGGTGAATGCATCGCTCGGGCGGGGGGAGAGTTTTGCCCAGACAGTACCCTGGCATTTCCACTGGCATTGTGCTGCCCACTGCCACACTCCACAGAAAAATGGAAAGAATCCACCCATAGTTGTTAGTAGTGATTGATTTGCCTTGCTTAATTCTTGTACAGTAAAAGTTATTGTTTAAAATGCGAAATATTGTAGTGTAATACTTTCAGTTTCTAATGGTGTGCTTGCTTCTCTTTTTAAAATTAATGTTCTCACTTAAGATCAAAACAACTTTATCTCGGGCCCTCATCATTTTGACATGTGCATTGTATCTTGAATTGTTACTAGAAACCAGTAACTTATATTTAAAAGTCAATGAAATTCTAAATCCCACTATTTGCCAAAATGTTAAAGCCAATAGACCCAATGGTTTAAAAAAGTTGTTTTACCGTACAACAGTCAGCAAAGCAAACAATAAATATTGTATGTCCTATATTGTAGCATCCAGAATTAACAAGGGTTCAATAGGAATTAATTGTGTTTGAATACCATACGCTGCAAATACATGGGCAGATGTAACCAAGGTAGATATTGTATGGGTGTGATTTTCCAGCTGCACTCGTCCTAACGCCAGAAATTCCCACTCGAGGTCAATGGACCTTTGCATAGTCCACCCCCGCCCGCTACGATTCCCGTGGTGGGTGGGAAGGGAAGATTCGCTCCATGAATTGACTCGGCTGTCCACTCAGAGTTTAGTGATCACAGTGAGTCACAAAATTCTTCAAACTCTGTCTTCATCATGAACAATAGGGCGACATAGTGGCACAGTGGTTAGCACTGCTGCCTCACGGTGACAGAGACCTGGGCTCAATTCCCGGCTTGGGTCACTGTCTGTGTGGAGTTTGCACGTTCTCCCTGTGTCTGCGTGGGTTTCATCCGGGTGCTCCAGCTTCCTCCCACAGTCCAAAGATGTGTAGGTTAGGTGGATTGGCCATGCTAAATTGGCTCTTAGTGTCCCGTGATGCGTAGGTCAGAGGGATTAGCGGGGTAAATATGTGGGGTTATGGGGATAGGGCCTAAGTGGGATTGTTGTTGGTGCAGAGGTGATGGGCCGAGTGGCCTCCTTCTGCACTATAGGGTTTCTATGATTTCTAGAAGTGTCTGGCAACGTGTTCCTTTGAAAGGTTTTGGACCTATTACTGGTTCTTTGAAACAACTGATAGATATTTGATGAAACACAAAATGGCATCCAAATGGACAACAAACCAATCGGATCGTTGCGTCTCGGCATGGTCACTTTTCCATCTCAAACTCCCGAGCCCAACTCCCAAAAGGCTTCACACCCCAAACAACATTTCAGCACCAACTTGTGTTGATATAGCACCTTTAATGAAGAAACTTGTCCCAAGGTGTTTCACAGAAGTGTCTCAAAAAATGAACTTTGAACCAGGAAAAGTGGAAGCAAGTTTGAGGGTCAAAGAGGTGAGTGTGCAGTCGAACAGCGATGGAGAGGCAGGGAGGTATGGCTACCAAAGGAGATCATGCAGAAATTAGGCAACAGTTGCTGTGGTTTCCACTAGGTTATATTTTTGTTTAATCTGCTCTTCTGTGAAAACAATGCAGTAAGTTCAAGCAGTGCTCCTGTTCCATATTCCACATGGTGGTACAGTGATTCGCACTGCTGCCTCACAGCACCAGGGACCCAGGTTCGATTCCCGGCTTGAGTCATTATCTGTGTGGAATTTGTACATTCTCCCAGTGTCTGTGTGGGTTCCTCCGGGCCTTCCGGTTTCCTCCCACACTCCAAAGATGTATGGGGTGGGTGCGTTGGCCATGCTAAATTGCCCCGCGTGTCAGGGGGGTGTAGCTAGGGTAAATGCATGGGGTTATGGGGATAGGGGCCTGGGTGGGATAGTGGTCGGTGCAGACTAGGTAGGCTGAGTAGCCTGCTTCTGCACTGTAGGGATTCTATGATTCTATGAATGCGGAGGAAGGTTCAAAGGGGAGGTGATGGCCTCGTGATATTATTGCTAGACTATTAATCCAGAAGCTCAACTCATGTTTTGGGGATCCGGATTCAAATCCCGCATGGTAGATGGTGCAATTTGAATTCAGTAAAAAATATCTGGAATTAAGAATCTACTGATGACCATGAAACCATTGTCGATTGTCGGAAAAACCCATCTGGTTCACTAATGTCCTTTAGGGAAGGAAATCTGCCGTCCTTACCTGGTCTGGCCTGCATGTGACTCCAGAGCCACAGCAATGTGGTTAACACTCACCAGCCCTGGGGCAAGTAGGGATGGACAATAACTGCTGTAAGAAGTCTAACAACACCAGGTTAAAGTCCAATAGGTTTATTTGGTGGCAAAAGCCACACAAGCTTTCGGAGCGCTGCTCCTACGTCAGGTGGGTGGGAGTTCTGATTACAAACAGGGCACAAAGACACAAACTCAATTTCCATGAATAATGATTGGAATGTGAGTCTTTACAGCGAATCAAGTCTTAAAGGTACAGACAATGTGAGTGGATGGAGCATTAAGCACAGGTTAAAGAGATTTATATTGTCTCCAGACAGGACAGCTAGTGAGATTTTGCACATCCAGGCAGGTTGTGGGGGTTACAGATAGTGTGACATGAACCCAATATCCCGGTTGAGGCCTCAGTATATATTTGCTCTTATTTTAGTTTTACATAATGTAGATCCTGTTGCTCTTACTGGGCACCAGATCAAGGCTGGGGCGAGGAGAACTTCCAGATTGAAGATGGGGTGAGCAGAATTAAAGTTTAAATTCTATCTATTAGTGTCACAAGTATACTTACATTATCACTACAGTGAAGTTACTGTGAAAATCCCCCCGTTGCCACACTCCGGTGCCTGTTCAGGTACACTGAGGGAGAACTTAGCATGGCCAACAAAGAACAAAGAACAATACAGCACAGGAACAGGCCCTTCGGCCCTCCAAGCCCGTGCCGCTCCCTGGTCCAAACTAGACCATTCCTTTGTATCCCTCCATTCCCACTCCGTTCATATGGCTCTCTAGATAAGTCTTAAACGTTCCCAGTGTGTCCGCCTCCACCACCTTGCCTGGCAGCGCATTCCACGCCCCCACCACCCTCTGTGTAAAATATGTCCTTCTGATATCTGTGTTAAACCTCCCCCCTTCACCTTGAACCTATGACCCCTCGTGAACGTCACCACCGACCTGGGGAAAAGCTTCCCACCGTTCACCCTATCTATGCCTTTCATAATTTTATACACCTCTATAATGTACCTAACCAGCACGCCCTTCGGACTGTGGGAGGAAACCGGAGCACCGGAGGAAACCCACGCAGGCATGGGGAAAACATGCAAACTCCACACAGAAGATTACCAAAAGTGGCAATCAAACTTGGGTCTCTGGCGCTGTAAGGCAACCACTCTGCCACTGTGACTGTACCAGATTGAAGACGGGGTGAGGGGAACGGGCACCAGAGTTGAGTAGTCTAGATGCTCTACTGCCAGTTTATATGTTCATTACGTAGAGCAAGGGAGAAAGAGGAGAGTTGGTGGATTGGGTAAGGACCATATTCTATACATTCTCTGGTTTCTTTTGGCAGACATCTTAAAACCTTCTTGCAAATCCCGGTAGGCTGAGAATGTCTCTCTCTCCATCTGAGAACCACTGAGTCGAATAACAGCAGAGTCAAATGAGAGCCACTGAGCTGGACAACAATGGAGCGGTGTCGGAGGAGGGTGGTTCGGTCAACTGTTTCATTAGCTTCCGAGCAATCAGGGAAGGAGGGAACGTGTGGATGAAGGAAAAGAAGTTGAAGTGATATGGAACAGGGTGGGTGAATGGGATTGGAACTATTTATTCACAAAGATGGTAAATGTACAGTTGAGCTACATAGAAAGCTGAATGGAAAAATGGAAAGAGAATGCATTATGAGCAAGATGGGTTTAGATTTAAGATGCAGCAACGCACTAAAGGACATTGCAGGGGAAAAGTAGGTTAGAGATGGGGTTAAGACAGAGGGTTGAAGGTTAGGGCAAGGATTAAGCTGTAACTCCAGCTGCAATTGGTCATACCACGTTTAAGACCTTCTTTATATAAACATCTGTCAGTGTCTTGGAAGATGCATAGTGGCTGTACCCCCTTTAATGTATGGGGGAGGATTTGTAGCATAATATTCGGCAAACAAAATAAATAAATTAAACAAATAGTCTATTTTGTTTTGGTTAGCGTTGCTGTTTTAGACTATCCTGTATTCAGTTAGTATTATCCTCATGGTATACTGCCCAGTATCTATAATTTAACAAGCAATGAAGAGTAATAAAGCTTGTGAATTCAAAACAGATTGACTCTTCTGCACCAATTTCAGCTTTCCTCACAGAAAATCATTACCTGGAACCCCGAGGGCATGGGCTGCTCCGACTAGTCCACATAAATGCAAGTTCAAGCACAGAATTGATCTTGTGTTGACAGTTTAATCCACTTTATCGAAGATACACACACTTCAATGTGCCAGTTAGTCAAGCGCTGGAAACTTTTGCTGCATTCGAGTTATCTCGGCCAGTTCCATGCTGCTGTGAGTTGTCTTTCTTCTGGACGGAGGTGGTAACACACTTATGTTCTTACCTCACAACCGTCCTGAATTGTTTACAGGTCAGGTTCAAACCTGTTCCACCCTCCCAACTTCACAATGGGACTTCTACATGTTAAAACACTCCTGAGATGATTACATCCCTGTGGTGAACCATCGTTGGTTCCCACTGGATAGTACTGAGCCAGGGGCTGGCCAGTACTACGAGGATGTACATATGTTACTGTTGGGTTGTGCTATTGTTGCTGTTGGGGTTAGGGTGGGGTTGTTACACCTTTGTACTGTAGTGTTGTGGCACATCCCAGTCGGGCTCCGCCTCCTGGGAGAGGTATAAGAGTCCCTGCTCTGGCCGGGACCCCTTCAGTCTGGGATAGTGTATATAAGTTCTGGTAGCTTCGTTACAGTAAATAAAAGCCTTTCATTTACTGAGCTTCAGGCCTCGTGTTTGAGTAGCGCATCAATCCCTCAAACATTCTTTCTGGAATCAGAATATAAAATTAATATGGCCTGTGCTTACTCCGGCAATTAAGAGGAATTAGGAGATGATTAAACAGTTTATTTATTAGTCACAAGTCAGCCTTACATTAACACTGCAATGAAGTTACTGTGAAAATCCCCTAGTCGCCACACTCTGGCGCCTGTTCGGGTACACTGGGAGAATTTAGAATGGCCAGTGCACCCTAACCAGCACATCTTTCAGACTGTGAGAGGAAACCACAGCACCTGGAGGAAACCTGTGCAGACTCCGAACAGTCACTCAAGGCCGGAATCGAACCCAGGTCCCTGGCGCTATGAGGCAACAGTGTTAACCACTGTGCCACCGTGCCACCTATATATGGGAGAGGCATGCACAGGGCAAGCAATTGTGCAACACCTCAACCAATCAGATTTAAGGATAGTGAAATTAACAGCACAAGGACATAGAAAGAAAACATAGAGTGGGTGAATTTAGTTTCAAATCCGATATAGAAAGAGAAAGAAGAGAGGGAAAGAAGGATTGGATCAAGAGAGAGAGATACGGAAAAAAGAGACAGAAAGGAAAAGTAAAATAAAGTTTTGCTTTCAAATTTAACATTGCTTAAATCCACAACAAGCAAAGCTTGAAGCAATGAAAGTCCATGCTTATAATAATTAACTTGCAAAGC
The DNA here is from genome assembly GCF_964213995.1 of Mustelus asterias. Lineage (NCBI taxonomy): Eukaryota > Metazoa > Chordata > Chondrichthyes > Carcharhiniformes > Triakidae > Mustelus > Mustelus asterias. The sequence continues at coordinate 19,365,222 of NC_135803.1, read as the reverse complement.
CCAAGAGATTCTTTCGCAGCAATTTACACTTATCACAATATTAGTACTTAGATTGAAATGACCAGGACTTAACGTTCTTTAATGAGTTCAGTTTGCATCTGCCTTGCAAATACAGCGGCTCTGTCTGTTTAATGGTGAGTCAGACCAGTGAGATGTCAGAATGTGAGATGTGTGCATCTCAGACAGCAACCTTTAGATTTCTGGGTTTAATCGTATAACCTGCCTCTTGCCTGAAGGCACTGTCCCATTTGTGCAGATGTAATGATGAGCGCCATTAGTCTCACATCCAGTTTGACAGTTAATGTTCGACCCTGATGTGTTAACCCTTCAGTCACCAAGTTATCACATTGCCAAAGCTCTTCATTATCTCCAAAAACCTGCTGCCATGGGTTGTAATGCGTTAACCCTCGCATTAAATATGTGAAGCAGAAAATAACAAATTAAGTATGTCCCAACGCTGAACATCTCCTAATTTGTGTTGATTCTGTGGGAACCATCACAATGAATGAAAATGATGGGATGCAGTTAATTAAGTGCAGAACTATTACGTTTTTTGAATATTCATGATGTTACGCAGAGAAAGATATAATGCCCCTGCTGTTTGTGGCCTTGTCAATAGGGTTGTGATTATTCATTAAATTTAAGTTTAAAATTTAGATGGGTTGGTCATGTTAAATTATCCCTTTGAGTCCCAAGATGCGTAGGTTCGGGAGATTAGTCAGGTAAATAAAGTTAAAGTTTATATATTAATGTCACAAGTAGGCTTACATTAACACTGCAATGAAGTTACTGTGAAGATCCCTGAGTCGCCATACCTGTTCGGGTACACTGAGGGAGAATTTAGCATGGCCAATGCACCTAACCAGCACGTCTTTCAAACTGGGAGGAAACCCACGCAGACATGAGGAGAATGGAATATGGCGACTAGGGGATTTTCACAGTAATGTCATTGCAGTGTTAATATAAGCTTACTTGTGACACGAATAATAAATAAATGGACCCTAACCAGTGGTTTATTAAATTTTGAGCATGATCTCTGCTGTTATATTCTATTCCTTCCTTCTAAACCCAAGAAAGCAAATGTTAGCTTAACCACACTGTCAACTTGCCCTGCCGCCTTTAAGAAGTTGTACATGAGGAGTTGTCTCTCTGCACACCGAGATGTTTCAAAACCAGGCTCTTTACCACGTCAGCACACCGCTCAATTTATTCTTTAAATTGTTACTTCCAATGGGATGTTGCTTGCATGATCTTGTCACGTTCACCGAGGTGGGGCTGAGAAGACTGTCCCTCCCTATTTCCTGCGACTTTATCCTGTGTCACGCTCGCTAAATTTGTCCACCTTTTGATACTTTAGTCCTATTTCAAAGGTTACCTGTGAGACATAGACAAGCTCACTGGGCGGAATTGTATCGGCTTGACCCGCCCATCGATGGGCAGAGTGATCCGGAAAAATCAGCCAAGATATCAGGAACGCGCCCGAATTCTCGGCTCTCGCGATTTTACGGGAGCCGGATATGCGGCGAAGTCACCGGAAATGGGTGAGAGGCTGAATAAATTTTTAAAATCCATTTAAATCTTCATTTGCATCTGTTAAGTGAGCTGAATCGTCCGGGCTTGCTTACCTTTAGTGTCTCACCGGGATAGGTTCTCTCTGGCGAGGAAAACACCTGCTCCCCATGAATGGGGAATAGTCACATTGGCCTAGCCGGTGGAACTGGAGGCCATTGAGGCCCCCCCCGGGTTTGGCCGAGGGCAAGCGGGGTACTCCTTGGGCAGTGTCAGCCTGGCATCTGGGCAATGTCCACTGGATACCAGGGGGTGGGGCCTGTGGGGGCGGACCCTGAAAGGGCAGGGCCTGAAGGAGGAGGGCCTGTAGGGGTGACCCGATTGGGTGGGCAGCCCGCTGCAATCTGCAGGTGCAATTGGTGGGGGGGGGAGGGGTGTGTAATCGGTCTGTGTGGTGGGGAGCAGTGGGGGCTGCATCTTGGGTGATGTAGGGCCCGCGATTGTGATGGGGGGGGGGTTAGAGTTTGTGAGGCTGCCTGCAGCAGCAGAGGCCTGACAGCTCTCGCTCTGCCTGTCAGACCCCCACTGCTACTATTGCACATGTGAAGCATCAGAGATCTGCACATGCGTAATCGTGCCCTCTCCTGTCGATATTGCATGTGTGTAGACTCAGAGGCCTGCGCATCAGCAATAGCTCCCTCTGCAGGCTGGCTGGCGAATTAAGCCCACCCCAATGCCTGTAGCAGCTAGAAATGGTCTAGCCCATATTTTCAATGACTAAGTACATAAGATTGAGCGTGAAAACACACCCAAATAACCGATCAGGAACTCTCTCATTTTCATGCTAACTGGACACTTCTCATAAAATTCCGCCCATTGGGTTCACTATTGCACCAGTCTGTCTAGCTGGCATGGAGAGAGTAGACTGTTTCAAAACATCCATAATGTTTCTTGGATTGTGCTAAAGCACCTCAGAGTGCATTGTGATCTATGTGGAGAATGGCATGCTGGCACAGTGGTTAGCACTGCTGCCTCACCGTGCCAGGGGCCTGGGTTCAATTCCCAGCTTGGCTCACTGTCTGTGCAGAGTTTGTACGTTCTCCCTGTGTTTGCGTGGCAGAGTGTGGTGACTAGGGGATTTTCACAGTGACTTCATTGCAGTGTTAATGTGAGCCTACTTGTGACAATAATAAGTAACCTTTAAATTTAACCTGAGCATTATTGCACTTTGTGTGTTGGCCATTTTGAAAAATGTCTGTAATTTTCTTGGAACTAGATTTGAATGGTCCTCCCTCACATTAAGCTGATCTTTGTTGACACCCCAGCTATGACTGTAACATTACAGTCTGCACTCTCTCCTTTCCTTCTCTATGAACGGTATGCTTTGACTGTATAGCGCACAAGAAACAATAATTTTCACTGTGTACTAATACATGTGACAATAATAAATCAAATCAAATCAAATGATTACCAGGTTTTAACTTTGAAAACCATTGAAAACAGATTTGAAGTACATACAAATATTTTTGCTTCCATTTTGAGAGTGCCCAGTGTAAAACTGGGTTTGCATGAGGCTGTGCCCAAAGATGTTCTGTTTCCATACAAAACTTTTGATAAACCATTTTGTGCTGATGTTACATGAAAACGATTTGATGATTCATATTGATAGAACTTCTCTCTGTCGATGGACAGAAGCGTGAAGTTTGTCAAATATGTTTTTTTGACCAACTAGTTATTATCCTTTTTGAGGGAATGTAAGCATGGCTGATTCCCAGACAAAAGAATTAATTTTTTAAACCAAGTTCTCTGTCAACCCACACTTGAACCAGGCAGATCGTACTACATAACATTTTGATGATTGACCAGTAACTCTGGCTCATGAATGGAATCTGGAGGGTTCGATTTGTTAGGATTATTCCCATTTGTGCCAATTAACCCCATAAACTAATGCACTAAAGGGTAGGATGGAGAGGCAGATTGCAGGAAGTTTACCAGAGTTCTGCACATTAAGATGTGTGGCTTTAGCTTGTTAATCCCCAGCATCACCCCTAAACGTACTTGCGCGTCCATTTGCTTTGACTCGACCAACCCATCATAAGCTCTCTCGACTTAAATAAACAGCCCATGTCAAGCAAACAGAAATTCTACACAGCTCAGATTTCTTGATCAAAAATGCTGAGGAGTTTCCGAGTTTAATGACAACTTTTTCATGAAGAGAGTTGGCCTTTTGAATCAAAGCTTCTTAAAACCAATAACATTTTTCATTTCAGTCAATCGTGCGATTACATGTGACCTGTTGAGTCCCATTCTATTTGTCTCAGTTTTTGTGACTTTTTGTTGAACAAGTGAATGCTTTGAAAGGAAGATTAACTAGATTTGTGTGAAAGTCAAGACAGTGAATTAACTTTTCTTGTGTATATGGACACAAGTTAAAGAAATCCTGCTGAAGAAAATTGATGTATTAACATGCCAATCCTTTCACATTTCTCCTGGAACTTCTTGAAGTGAGGAAGGAGGTGAAATGGTTGGGTGTGGGCTCATAATGAAGGACATTATTGGAATGGGCAGCAAGGCTTGGTATATTTCCACTGAATCTATTTTCTCTTCCTCCACCATCAGACCTCCAGTCGATCAGAAGTAATAGGGTGAATCTGAACTGGGATTTTAAGTTCAAGTTTAAGTTTATTTATTAGTGTGAGAAGTAGGCTTATATTAACACTGCAATGAAGTTACTGTGAAAATCCCCTAGTCGCTACACCCCTGGCATCTGTTTGGGTACACTGAGGGAAAATTTAGCATGGCCAATGCACCTAATCAGCGCGTCTTTCGGACTGTGAGAGGAAACCGGAGCACCCGGAGGAAACCCATGCAGATATGGGGAGAACGTGCAGACTCTGTACAGACAGTGACCCAAGCTGGGAATCAAACACAAGTCCCTGGAATTGTGAGGCATCAGTGCTAACCACTGTGCCACCATGCCGCCCTGAATTTAACATCCACTGGTCAAAATGAGAGATTTACTCTTTGTAATAGTTCTATGTCGGCTTTCCTCAATGTACAAAACCTACTTCATGCTTGTCTGTATGAATCACGCTACTTTCATCGGCACAGCCTGATGTATCTTGTCTTCCATTTGTGCTTGTTTTGGCATGTGTAATACCCTTGGCAGCAGCAACCCCTGTCTGAACTGTGCCAACCAGCCATTGTGCCATCTGTGAAAAAAACAGCTGTGCCCAATTTATTAATATCTCATTCATGCCATCTGTATTCACACTGCTGCACTGGAGCAGAAGTGGCATTTCTACATTGTTAAAGTTGCTGCCTTAAAAAAGGGCCTAACAAAAAGGGACCTGCCCTGAAATCTGACGGGATGGGACCGGCTGCCTATTTTATACCCAGTACCTGAGTCCAATGGAAGGTAATTAATAAATAAGGTCAAAGTATAGAATATCCAGGGATGAACAGCAGAATGGGGAGCTGGTTGGTTGTAAGGCAGAAAGTTTGGGATAACGATTGGCTGTTCGAAGGGTCAGAAGGTGGCAAATGGGGTCCCAAAAGGATCAGTGGTATATCAATGTTGTCCACAATTTATATGAATGATCTAGACTTTGGAATCAAAAACACCATTTTTAAATTTTTGGATGACAACAGATTGGGAAGAGATAATCCATCCTGAGAAAGGCAGCAACAAGTTCCAAGAAGGCTTTAATAAACCCGCATAATGCACAAGTAATTGGAAAAAAAAGTCATCATGACAAATCAAAGTTTTACATTTTGATAAGAAAAATAAGAAGGGCGCATATTGACAAATGTGAATCTTGACTATGAGGAGAGGTTGAATTAACTAGGATTATTTTCACTGGAAAGACAGAGGCTGAGGGGAAACCTGATAGAAGTCTACAAAATTATGAGAGGCATAGACAGGCTGGAAAGTCGGAGGCTTTTTTCCCAGGGTGGAAGTGTCAATTACAAGGGGGCACAGGTTCAAGGTGAGAGGGGGAAATTTTAAGAGAGATGGGCAGGGAAATCTTTCAGGCAGAAGATGGTGGGTGCCTGGAATGAGCTGCCAGAGGATGTGGTGGAAGCAGGCACATGAGCAACTTTTAAGAGGCATCTAGATGGATACATGAATAGGGTGGGAATATGGACCGAGTAAGGACAGAAGGTTTTCTTAGTTTAGATGGGGCATCATGATCAGCACAGCCTTGGAGGGCTGAAGGGCCTGTTCCTATGCTGTACTTTTCTTCGTCCTTTGATCTTGAATGAGGACGAGAAACAAAGGAACGTGAGAGTATAAATACACAAATCAATAAAAGTAGATAATAAATTAATATGGCCAAAAAAAGTACAAAGGTTTATCTCTAGATGAATAGCATTGAAAGTAGAGAAGTTATACCAAGCTTGTAATGAATTATGGTTAGAGTACACTTGGAGTATTGTGTATTGTCCTTGTTGCCGCATTGTAAAAAAGATAGAGGCACGTAGTGAGGGAGCTATAAAGATTTACAGGGACGATACCAGGAATGCGAGGTTATATCTGTCAGGTTATAGCTATCAGAAAAGGATGAACAGGTTTGGTCTCTTTTCAACAGAAAAGAAAAGGGTGAAGGTGACCTCAGACATTCTTAAACATTTTCATCAGGTGGATTCAAAATAACTATTTTTTTCTACTGATTGGACATGGGTATGTAGGAATTATACAGTACGCATGTAAGAATTATACAGTAAATGGTAGAACCCTTAGGAGTATTGACAGGCAGAGAGATCTGGGTGTACATGTCCACCGATCACTGAAAGTGGCAACCCAGGTGGATAAGGTGGTCAAGAAAGCATACGGCATGCTTGCCTTCATCGGTCGGGGCATTGAGTATAAAAATTGGCAGGTCATGCTGCAGCTGTACAGAACCTTAGTTCGGCCTCATTTAGAATATTGTGTACAATTCTGGTTGCCACACTACCAGGAGGATATGGATGCTTTGGAGAGGGTACAGAAGAGGTTACCAGGATGTTGCCTGGTCTGGAGGGCATTAGCTGTGAGGAGAGTTTGGATAAACTCGGTTTGTTCTCACTGGAATGACGGAGGTTGAAGGGTGACCTGATAAAAGGTTACAAGATTATGAGTGGCATGGACAGAATGGATAGTCAGATGCTCTTCCCTTGGGTAGAAAAGTCAAGTACTAGGGGACATAGGTTTAAGGTGCGTGGGGAAAAGTTTAGAGGGGATGTGCGAGGCAAGCTTTTTACACAGAGGGTGGTGAATGTTTGGAGCATGCTGCCCGGGGAGGTGGTGGGAGCAGGTACGATAGCGACATTTAAGGGGCAACTGGATGAATACATGAATAGGATGGGAATGGAAGGATACGGACTCCGTAAGTGCGTACGGTTTTAATTTAGACAGGCATCATGATCGGCGCAGGCTTGGAGGGCCGAAGGGCCTGTTCCTGTGCTGTACTGATCTTTGTTCTTTTAAATCCAGTAGCGAGTTCAGAAGATACATCTTTCCCCTGAGATGATGAGAATGTAGAACTCGCGACCACAAGGAGTACAGATGCTGTAAGGGGAAGGCTAGAGCAGATGAAAAAGTAGGGAATAGAGGGTTATGTGATAGATTTAAATGAGGAAAGAAGGGAGGAGACTCAGATGGAGTTTAAAGACCACCATGATTTGTTTCTTTGCCGCGAATGCAATGAAATATTGGACAAGGTGAGTGGCCAGTTCAATCCCACCAATTTCCCAATGGGCAGGTCAGGTGAAAATTAGTCAAGAAGAAAAATGAAATGCCAATGTAGAAAATATGAAAGATAAATACATCAACAGCAGATCAGTCAGCAAGCACCAGAAGACAGTGAAAGATGTGGGGAGACAAGAAAGGTAACAGGACAAAAGTATTGTGACATGAAGAATTATTTCGAAATCTTTATGGCAAACTAGAATGGACAACATCAACATTGGTCAAGTTCCAGCAGACAAAGCAAATGTCATTTTTCGGAAGGCGAACTGTAAAGTATAGCAATCCACAGTGATACATCCACTGAGGATTAACAATGGGCTGACAGGAGCATCGATTAAAATGAGCAAGAATCTTAAAAGACATTATAGGCAGCATGGTGTCACAATATGGGTGGCACGGTGGCACAGTGGTTAGCACTGCTGCCCCACAGCTCCAGGGACCTGAGTTCGATTCCCGGCTTGGGTCACTGTCTGTGTGGAGTTTGCACATTTTCCCCGTTTCTGCGTGGGTTTCCTCCGGGTGCTCCGGTTTCCTCCCACACCCCAAAGATGTGTGGCCAGGTTAAATTGCCCCTTAGTGTCCTGGGACGCATAGGTTAGAGGGATCAGTGGGGTAAATATGTGGGGTTACGGGGATAAGGCCGAGGTGGGATTGTTGTTGGTGCAGACTCGATGGGCTGAATGGCCTCCTTCTGCACTGTAGGGTTTCTATGATTCTATGATACAACTTTCTTTGTGCACATTTTGTATTCAGATGTCAGTCACGTCGGCCAGGTCCATAATGAAGTGAAGGACAGGTGGAGAGTGGGAGAATGGCAGGGATATTAAGCATGTATTTTCCATCAGTGTCCACAATCGGAGTGGAAGCTCGGATTGTGTGGTCAAAGCGGTCAAAGTGAAATTCTACGAAAGAAGTTACTTAAGGTTAAAAAAAGTGAGAACAGCAAATGTGACCTAAAGGAATGAAAGCTCGTGTGCGTGAATGTCAGCTAAGAACAGGAGTGATCTCAGCTGTTATGTTCCCAGTGGTTGAACATTCATTGGAAATTATTGTCAGAGTTTAAAACTTGAGCTCCTTGACACATCTGCACACTATCTTTATTGAGGATGTTTAAATTAGCTTCTCTGATTAACATGGTCATTTATTTTTGGGTGATTAAATTTTTAAATATGCATAACTTGGAGAGTACCTCAGAGCCTATGCAATTCCTTTGGATCCAATGGCACAGTGCTGGGAACACAGTAAGAAGTCTCATAACACCAGGTTTATTTGGTAGCAAAAGCCATTAGATATCGGAGCGCTGCCCCATTGTTAGGTAAGTGGGAGTTCTGTTCACAACGCCGGCATCTCCACATCATGACGACCAGTGCTGGGAAGGCAGGATTAACCTACTCCACCAGTATGAAGGGGCAAGTAAGGAGTGGATGGCCAAGATCCGTGACATGGGTGTTTGAGCGAGTGCAGTCTTCAATGTAATTTTTAACGTTGGGAATCCAGTGGTGCCCATTACCCCATTTTCCCTGCTCTGCCACGAGCCAATTTATCTGTCATGGCAGAAGGAACTCCAGGCCTCAGTGCCCACCTGACAAATGAAGACAGCCAAATTTGTTTTTTTATGTTTATTTATCAGTGTCACAAGTAGGCTTACATTAACACTGCAACGTTAATGTAAAAATTAATGTTAAAATCCCCTAGTCGCCACATTCCAGCGCCTGTTTGGGTACATTGAGGTAGAAGTGAGCATAGCCATCGTACCTAACCAGCACATCCTTTGAAGTGTGGGAGGAAACCGGGGCACCTGGAGGAAACCCAAGCAGACATGGGGAGAACGTGCAGACTCCGCACAGACAGTAACCCAAACTGGGAATCGAACCCAGGTCCCTGGCGCTGTGAGGCTGCAGTGCTAACCACTGTGCCGCCGTGTCGGCCCGTTGGCTGAGATACTGGGAGAGAAGCATTGTCTCTGAAACTGTTCCCCAGCAGAAGTGAAGCCCTTCATGACAGACAGGGAATTTTGCAGAATACAGATGAAGGTGCAAATAAATAGTAATCACCATATGGGTGATTTTCAAACTACTTTTGTCTGCATGGTATAAATGATCATCTGTTAGCATTTAATCAATTTGTCTTCTTCAAATATTAATTCCAAATGTTACATCGCGACGTTTGTTGACCGCAAATTTTGAGTGAGTGCTCAACAAATTTTAACCTGGCATTCCTCATCATAAGCTTCAGTACATGTGATCAGTATGCCAATATGCAAACATTATCCCTTTTCTGCACACGTGCAAATATCATGCCCTGCTCGTTGTTGCCGGGGCAACAGTAGAGTGTGAATGCAGCAGCGTCTGTCTGAGTCTGAGACTTGTTGAAGGCCATCTCTCCATCAGCCTGAGGCCCCAGTGGACTGCTTTCTGGATCCCCGTTCACTGCCTGTAGGTCAGAGTATTGGTGTTGGCAAGGCTGCAGGAATTGTCTATCCGCACTTCTCCTCGGAACGGTAATGAGTCACCTTCGACTTGAACCGCTGCAGCTTGTGTATTGAAAGCATTTCCACAACGCTGCTGGACAAAGCACTCAGCAATTTTGAATAGCAAAAAAATGAAGGAATGGCGATGTATTTTCAAGTCACGATGGTGTGTGACACAGAGAATGATGATGTCCCCACATGTCTGCTGGCCTTGTCTTCCTAGGCGGTGGAAGTTGTTGCAGTGCATCCTATAGATGGTACAAATTGTGCACTAATGATGGAAGGGGTGAATTTTTAATTGTTAAAGGTGAGATTGCTATGAATGTTCTAAAACATAGTAATTATGAATAATTATTCATTAGTATTCTGTGCTGAAGGGTGTGAATTCTGCTGGAGAACAGTTTCAGAGGCATTGACTGTCTTTATTTTTTTATTAAATGAAAACTGAAATACTCGGTGGATCCGACAACATTTGTCAAAAGAGAAACCAAATCGATGTTTCAGATCTGTGACCTTTATTAGCAACTGGACAAAGTTAGAAATGTGAGAGGTTTTGAGTAAACATAGAAATTAGGAGCAGAAGGAGGCAATTCAGCCCTTTGAGCCTGCTCCGCCTTTCAATCAGATCATGGCTGATCTCTCCCTGATCTCAAATCCATCTCCCTACTTGTTCCCTTTAACCCATTTTTAAAATCAGAAATATATCTACCTCCTTCTGGAAACTATTTGATGATTCTGACTCCACCGCGCTAAGAGGCAGTGAGTTCCACAAATTCATCACCCTCTGCGAGAAGTAGTTCCTCCTCATCCCAGTTTTAAATCTACCGCCTCTCAACCTATACCTGTGACCTCTTGTTCAAGATTGCCCCACAAGGGGGAACATTTGGTCTACATTTACTCTATCAATCCCTTTCAATATTTTATGTACTTCGATCAAAACCCCTCTCGTCCTTCTAAACTCCAGCGAGTATAAGCCCCAAACTGTTTAATCTCTCCTCATACATCAATCCTTCCATCCCCGGAGTCAATCTGGTGAACTGAGCAAATGAAAGAGGGAAGGGTGAGAAGAGGAACAAAAGGGAAGGTTTATGATAGGATGGACGGCGGGAAAGATTAAATGATGAGAGGTTTTGTGGTGTTAGACAGAAGTGGCGGGACGGTGGTGGGAGGGAGGGGGGGGGGTTGCGGGGTAAAGGGACAAGTTAAGGAACAAAAGATGTGTCCAGAGGAGGTGTGAATGGCAGATTCCTTGAATAGCCAATCAAAAGCAAAGGAAACAAGAGAGAAACAGGAGAGACAATTCTAAACCAGCAAAAGAAACAGGAAACAAAATGGAGGCCAGAGGTTACAATCTAAAATTGTTGAACATAATGTTGAGTCCGATAGGCTATAAGATATTTTTAAAGTTTATTTATTATTGTCACAAGTTAACACTACAATGAAACTACTGTGAAAATACCCCAGTTGCCACACTCCTGTTCGGGGGACACTGAGGGAGAATTTAGCATGGCCAATGCACCTAACCAGCAGGTCTTTTGGACTGTGGGAGCAAACCCACGCAGACACGGGGAGAATGTGCAAGCTCCACACAGACAGTGACCCAAGCCGGGAATTGAACCTGGGTCCCTGGCGCTGTGAGGCAGCAGCGCCAACAACTGTGCCACCGTACCGCCCGATATCTGGTTGAAGGTGCGCATTCTGTTATACACGGTCTGTCCATCTGGTGGCAGTTGTTGTAAAAACTACTGTGATTAAAATTCAGTTGTAAAATGAGCCAAATTGTTTTGTTGGGGAATTGAGTGCCCATACCCACTGTCCAGCACAATTAACCATTGTGTTATAATCTCCAATCTATGCTGAAGGAACTGATTCAGTCAGGCTGGCAGCATAAGTGCAAAAAATCCCTGAACTTTAGCACATATATGGGGTGGAAGAAAATATAAAATGTTGAGCTCCTCTTGGCTGTTCAGAAGCCCCTTCAGAATGCTTCTGGTGGTACAGTGGTTAGTGCTGCTGCCTCACAGCGCCAGGGACCAGGGTTCGATTCCTGGCTTGGGTCACTGCCTGTGTGGAGTTTGCACATTCTCCCCGTGTCTGCGTGGGTTTCCTCCGGGTGCTCCGGTTTCCTCCCACAATCCGAAAGGTGCACTGGTTAGGTGCATTGGCAATGCTAAATTCTCCCTCAGTGTACCCGAACAGGTGCCGGAGTGTGGCGACAAGGGGATTTTCACCGTAACCTCATTGCAATGTTAATGTAAGCCTACTTGTGACACTAATAAATGGACTTTAACTTTAACTTTGTTTACCCTACTAATCTCCTGAACCTACACATCTTGGGACACAAAGGGGTAATTTAACATAACCAATCCGCCCAACCTGCACATCTGTGGAATGTGGGAGCAAACTGGAGCACCCAGAGGAAACCCACGCAGACACGGGGAGAATGTGCAAACTCCACACAGACAGTGACCCAAGCCGGCAACCGAACCTGGCGCTGTGAGGCAGCAGTGCTAACCACTGTTCCACTGTGCTGCCCAGGCTAAATATTTTTAGTTCCGAAATCTCCATTGTCACGATAGCAATGTTACAATATATCAGTGAGAGAAAGTGTAATAAGTCCTCGGAGGCAGAAGTCCTTTCACCAAAATCCCTTTATTTACAAGTCTGACAACAGCATACAGACTGCTTTGAGTTAGCGGTCTGCACTGGGAGTGCCAGAGGAACTGACATGCCTGGTTAGGTACAAAAGCAAGAGGCTCCCTGATTGGTCCATCAGTTTGGGCCTTAATCAGGAAGTTCAAATTCTAACAGGCCCACCTCCATTGCCTGATTAAAGTTGTTACAGAAAGGAAATGTAACAAGTGGCAGACCTGAAGCTAGAAATATAGAATGTACGGCACAGTTGGTACACAATGGTGCCAATGTCACAAAATATGTTAAAACTCACTTTCAGCCAGCACTCGAGTTTTACTGCAGAATTACCAAGTGATGGTGTGGCTGCTTCCTTCAAGACCTTTCACACTGTTCCAGTCTGAAGTCAAAGTGAGACTCTGGGGTTCTACTAAACTTTAGTGTCACTATAAAGCGAGAAACCCATCATCGCAAAATGTAAACATAACTGAAAGCATTCACATGGCCTTAAAACTTGGAAATGAATACATTTTTCACATTGACATCACAACATATCAATGGGTTCGTCTTGTTTATGTCAAAGCTATTATTTTCAAAATAATATAGTGAATGCCTGCTGCTCGAATGCTAATTCAGAGAACAAAGAACAGTACAGTACAAGAACAGCCCACCTAACCTGCGCCGATCACGTTGTCCTATCCAGACCAACCGCCTGTATCCCTCTATTCCCCGCCTGTTCATGTATCTATCCAGATAAGTCTTAAATGTCACTAACGTAACTGTCTCAACCACCTCACTTGGCAGTGCATTCCAGGCCCCCACTACCCTCTGTGTAAAAAACTTCCTCCGCACATCTCCACTGAACCTTTCCCTCCCTTACCTTGAACTTGTGCCCCCTTGTAATTGTCATTTCTGCCCTGGGAAAAAGCTTCCCTGCTGTTTCCAATGACAATTTCTTGTTCCTTTGTAAAGCCGTCAACTGAAAATAATTTTGAGCAATAAATTTGAATAGTTTAACAAGCTAGAAGCGAGACTGCTTACCACCCCTTTCCAATACCTTCAAGCATGGAAATAGCAGCATTTAGTATATGTCTCGGTGGAATCACTGAAAAAGATCTCGGAACCAAACAATGGCCCATAATTTTCACAGTGAAAAGCGCAGCAACATTTTGCTTTGTTAATACTTGGAGCAGAGATATTGCAGCCAAAACATGAGAGAAATCCAGTTAATTGAACCTTGACTGTGTTAACTCTGTATGGTTTTTGCATGCAAGTGTACAAACATATAAAATGTGCAAGTGCATTTGTTTTGTCTACATAAAGTTTAAAGTTTATTTATTAGTGTCACAAGTAGGCTTACATTAACACTGCAATGAAGCAACTGTGAAAATCCCCTAGTCGCCACACTCCGGCGCCTGTTCGGGGACACTGAGGGGGAATTTAGCCAATGCACCTAAGCGGCATGACTTTCAGACTGTGGGGGGAAACCGGAGCGCCCGGAGGAAACCCACACGCAGACACAGGGAGAACATGCAGAATCCGCACAGACAATGACCCAAGCCGAGAATTGAACCCGGGTCCCTGGTGCTGTGAGGCAGCAGTGCTAACCACTGTGCCAGCATACTTGTAACTTTGTTAAACAGTTATCCATGATTTACTTTTTCTCCTGGATCAGCCGTCACCATCAGGTTATCCAAGAACAGCAGCTGAGGAACACGATAATAATTATCTGTGGCACCAGTTCGGGAGGGATATGCACCTTTATTGTTACAATAAGACCTTTGTCGACTGCCAGAAGGTGAGGCAATCGTTTGGAGATGCATGAGCATTTTTCAGAATGAAACACCAATAAGAGAGATGTTATTCCCAATTCTCTCCTGACTAAGTTCCATAAAATGAGAAAGAAAGTTTACTACCTGCGGACAGAGAGGCCTCCTCCCAGTATGGTAGGAACACAGGCTGATAACTACTTAATAAAATAAATGCCTGCCTGTTTCACAGGTAACATAATTTCTAGCTTCTGACACCTACAAAGGGCACAACGGCTAAAAGCAGTCACTGCTCAGCTGAATTACACCCTACAACACTCCTAGCCAGCCATTATTCTCCGGTATATATAACCAGAATTCTTTTAACACAGAACTGTGTGACAGCGATTTAATTTCCACTCCCGAGATTGGCTATAACTCACTTCTATAGTGTAGTCTTCTCAATGGTGGAAATAAATGGATGAATAAATAAAACTGGGGCGCAGTCGACTGTGAAGAATCTTCCATCTTTCTGTTGTTAAAAAAAAATCTTTTGGAAATAAGAGCAAAAGTAATTTAAACCCATAACGCTGAATATCAATATACTTAAAATAGATTTGCAAGTCATTTTGAGGTAACTTTATTACCTACCATATTAAAAAAACCCACAATGCAATGTTAATGAATGATCGCTGTTACTTCTTTGGAAACTTCTTGTATCTCATTCATCTTGATGGCATTCATGGAGTTCGCCATAGGCAAAACAGAGCCTCAGCCATTAATTCACAGTGGATGACCTCCTGCTTACACATGATATACTCATTGGATTATATTTTATATGTGGTCATGCTATGTTATCTTTAACAGGGGATAGCTAAAGGGAGGTAGTGGATTGTGAAAAATAAGCCCTTAATCAATGCTGTAGTATTTAGCACACCTGGATGGTGTCAAGTGGACTTAAACTTACTTGACAGCAGTTTAAAAGTTTTACGTTTACTTATTAAAGTTAAAGAATATTTATTAATCACAAGTAGGCTTACATTAACACTGCAATGAAGTTACTGTGAAAATTCCCTAGTCGTCACCCTCCGGCGCCTGTTTGGGTACACTGAGGGAGAATTTAGCACGGCCAATATACCTAACCAGCACGTCTTTCGGACTGTAGGAAGAAACCGGAGCACCCGGAGGAACCACATGCAGACACGAGCAGAATGTGCAGACTCCGCATAGACAGTGACCCAAGCCAGGAATTGAACCTGTGTCTCTGCAGCTGTGTGGCAGCAGTGCTAACCTCTGTGCCAACGTGCCGCCCATGCCACCGTGTCACCCATAGTGTCACAAGGAGGCCTACATTAACACTGCAATGATGTTACTGTGAAAATTCCCTAGTTGCCACAGTCCGGCACCTGTTCGGGTACACGGAGGGAGAATTTAACCCAGCCAATGCATCTAACCAGCATGTCTTTATTTCTTGCAGATATTCAATATAGTTCTAAGTCTTCAACAGGTTGAGGGGTCTTTTTGCACTCAAGACAAATGACGCCGTTGCTAACACTGCAACAATGTTAAAATCAAACAGCTCTCTATATGTATATATGGTTAGGCTGCACTTAGAGTATTGCATTCAATTCTGGTCGCCACGTTACAGGAGGGATGTGGGGACTTTGGAGAGGGTGCAGAAGAGGTTTACCAGGATGCTGCTTGGATTAGAGGGTATGAGCTATAAGGAGAGGCTGGACAAACTAGGGCTGTTTTCTCTGGAGCGGCGGAGGCTGAGGGAAGACCTGATAGAAGTCTTTAAAATTATGAGAGGCATAGTCAGTCAGAATCTTTATCCCAGAGTTGAAATGTCTAATACTAGGGGGACATGCACTTAAGATGAGAGGGGGAAAGTTCAAAGAAGATGCGAGCGGCAAGATGTTTACACAGAGAGTGATAGGTATCTGGAATGTGCTGCCAGGGGTGATGGTGGGGGCAGATCCGACAGGGACGTTTAAGGGATTTTTTAATAAGCAGATGAATATGCAAGGAATAGGGGGATATGCACCAAGGGCAGGCAGGAGGGATTAGTTTAATTTGGTATCATGTTTGGCACAACATTGTGGGCCGAAAGGCCTGTTCCTGTGCTGTACTGTTCTATGTTCGATGTTCATTCCCAGGTTAGGTATATAGCACAGTCAGGAAAAGCTCATTCTATTCCGCCCCAACCTCAACAAAACTAACAACTCAATTTGCATGGCATTCCCTAGTTCACGTACATGTATTCCTTCTGCTCTACTTTTTCCCTTGCTGAGGCCGGCCACGACTCACTTCTTGTATGTAGAGTAGTTCTGTAATTTGTAGTAACAAATGAGTAATTGAAAATTAGCAGCGACTGTCATGAAAAAGTTTTCATCTTGGTGCTGTCAGTGGACAAATCAGGGTCGGTATTTTTGCTGTCCACATCCAGTAAGAAATAAATTAAAGTGGCCCAAACTCATTTCATGTGGGACAAATGCCAACAGTAAACAGGAGCTTTCATCTGATCAATCTAAGAAAGGTTCACATGTCACGTCAGTGAAGCATTTTTCTCTCTGACAAATTGTTTATTGGATTCTGTCTTGCTGTTAATATCACACACCGGGTTAAGGCCAGCTTCTGCTGATTAGTTCTGCAAGCAACAGAGACTATGACTGCTGTGGGATGCCATAATATCCAGCCAGAATTGGGCCGATTGGCTAATTTCCCTGTTAATCACACCTTGAGCCTACACCATTGTGAATAGAATCATAGAATCCCCGCAGTGCAGAAGGAGACCATTCGGCCCATCGAGTCTGCACCAACCAGAATCCCACCCAGGCCCTATCCCCCCAACCCCATGTATTTACCCTGCTAATCCCCTTGACACAATGGGGCAATTTACCATGGCCAATCAACCTAACCCGCAAATCTTTGGACTATGAGAGGAAACCGGAGCAAACACACGCAGACACAGGGAGAAAGTGCAAACTCCACACAGTCACCCGAGACCGGAATTGAACCCGCGTCCCTGGCACTGTGAGGCAGCAATGCTAACCAGTGTGCCACCGACTAGACACTAAATATATTGAGCTTGCAAGTGAGTGGGAAGCAGATTCATTCATAACTTTCAAAGGGGAATTAGATTACTTGAAGGGGAAAACAGATTGTTGGGTTGTGGGGCAAGGTTCTAGGTACATTGGGCCAAATGGCCTCCTATGGTACTGTGTTGATCTATGATACTCAAATAATTTGTCCTCCGCTGCCTGTATTTTTCTGGGGTTATCACCCTGTCTTTATAAGGAGATGTTACCATCGTTTCAGTCCTGAGTTCTGTTCATTTGTAGTCATAAAAAGTATTTTTAAATGGACACTGTAAACCTTTTGCTGTTGTCCATGGATTCACCAGGTCCCAGAGTAAATGGATTTTGTTTGCTGCAAGATGCACTTCTTTTTCATTCATGAGATGTGGGTGTCACTGGCTCGGCTAGCATTTATTTCCCACCCCTAATTGCTCTTGAGAAAATGGTGGTGAGCTGCCTTCTTGAAGCGCTGCAGTCAATGTGGTGTAGACACACACACGGTACGGTTAAAGAAGCAGCTCCAGGATTTTGATCTAGACACAGTGGGCCCGATTTTACCATCGCGTTACTCCCATTTTCGGGCGCAAAAACTTGAGAAAGTTGGGCGTGAGGCGAGTAGCGTGATCCGTGCCCGCCTCCGCGCTGGTTCCTCCTTTACCAAGACCCGAAAATGGCCGCAATTGGGACCGTGCCTGAAATGGACGCGACGGCCATTTAAATGTATTTGCGTGCATTTAAATTGACTTAATGGGCTGCACGCTCAACCTGACCGGCACTTCCCCCTTAACCACCGCGTTCGCCCATCCATAATCGGCGCGAAACAGATATGCTCCATAGAAGTCCGATTCGGGCACTCCAGTTAGTGACGAGGTAAGTGCCGAGCATCTGACGCTCTCTGCTTGAGATCCAGTGAAGGTAGGTCCGCTGCCACTCTGCCTGAGATTGGTGGGGAGGAAGGGGGGAGGGGCCCGCGATCTGTCTGGGTGGCAGGGGGGATTAGGGGGTCAGCAATGTTGTGGGGGTGGGGCAATGCATGTGGGGGCCAGGGGGAGATATGGTAGGGGAGCAGCATTCTATCATTTTTTTTCTGCGCATGCGCAGTTGGAGGCGCCGATCGGAGCTGCAGCGTTTCCGGCACATTAAGCCCCGCCCACAGGCTTGTGCAGCGCGATTCGCTGATATTTTTGCAGGCAGAGTGCATATGGGGGCGCCCCAGAACGGGTCTAAAAGTCAGATCTGGAACACTCCCAGATTCAAGTCCGCCCAGCATTTAAAATCAAAATGGTAAAATAGGGGCCAGTGAAGGAACGGTGATATATTTTCAAGTCAGGATACTGGCTTGGAGAAAAACTTTCAGGTGGTGACATTCCCAGGTATCTGATGCCATTGTTTTGCAAGATGGTTGAGGGTTTGAAAGGTGCTGTCTAAGGAGCCTCGGTGAGTTTAAAGTTTTTTCCACTCCCAATAGCCTGGTTCTTTGTCCCTTTCCTCACCAGGTAACTTCTGATCCCAGGACGGATTTTCGCTGTGAGGGTTACCCTGGAGATTACTCCCTCTAGCCAAAGCTAAGTGAAGCTTCCAGCCTTGTGTTAATCCTCACAAACTTGGTCTCTTCAATCTGAGCACAAACTCCTACATACATTATACATGCTGAACAATAGTCAGCATTTTCTCTGTTTCAAGTGCAGCATTGACTGCCTCTATCTCTCTGCTCCCTCTCTCAATCAGATTCTTGCAGATACACTATTGCCTGTGAGGTTCTGTGATATCTTGGGAATACTGTAACCTATTACTACAATGGCTTTCTGTGAACATTTCCCTTCTAAAAACTCACCTCCAGGATAATGTGAATCACATGGGCCTTGTAACCAGGTAGAAGTGTGAGATAATCTACTTTGTACTGGAGAAAGACAAATCCAAATCTTTTCTTAATGATGAGAGACGATTATTGACTTAATGATAAGGAGTTGTGGAGGTGCAAAGAGATTCAGCTATTCATAGGAAGAAATCACACAAAAACCTAGTGCACAGGTGCAAAAATATAATCAAAAAAGGCAAAGGAACATTGGCCTTTATCACCAGGGAGTTGGAAAGCAAAAGTGAAGAAGTAATGTTCAAACCTTGATTTGAAGGTCTTAATTTTGTGTTGGGCACAGGATCTCAGGAAAGGCTGCAAGGGCCCAGAGGCCTTATCGCTGGACTATTAATTCAGCAACTCAACTAATGTTCTGGGGACTCAGGTTCGAATCCTGCCACAACAGCTGGTGGAATTTGAATTCAATTTTTAAAAATTGGAATTAAGAATCTCCTGATGACCATGAAATCATTGTCGATTGTTGGAAAACCCCATTGGGTTCACTAATGTCCTTTAGGGAAGGAAATCTGCTATCCTTACCTGGTCTGGCCTAAATAAGGAGCAGGAGTAGGCCATTTGGCCCCTCGAGCCTGCTTCACCATTCAATAAGATCATGGCTGATCTTTTTGTGGACTCAGCTCCACTTACCCACCCACTCAGCATAACTGCTCAAAAATGTATCTATCCTTGCCTTAAAAACATTCAATGAGGTAGCCTCAACTGCTTCACTGGGAATTCCACAGATTCACATCTTTGGGTGAAGAAGTTATTTCTCAACTCAGTCCCAAGTCTGCTCCCCCTTATTTTGAGGCCAGACCCCCTAGTTCTAGTTTCATCTGCCAGTGGAAACAACCTCCCTGCTTCTAACTTATCTATTCCCTTCATAATTTTATACGTTTCTATAAGATCTCCCCTCATTCTTCTGAATTCTAATGAGTATAGCCCCAGTCTACTCAGTCTCTCCTCATAAGCCAACCCTCTCAACTCCGGAATCAACCTAGTGAATCTCCTCTGCACCCCCTCCAGTGCCAATATATCCTTTCTCAAGTAAGGAGACCAAAACTGTACACAGTACTCCAGGTGTGGCCTCACCAGCACCTTATATAGCTGCAACATAACCTGTTTTTAAACTCCATCCCCCTAGCAATGGAGGACAAAATTCCATTTGCCTTCTTAATTACCTGCTGCCCTCTGAAACCCAGGTCCCTCTGCACAGCAGCATGCTGCAATTTTTTATCATTTAAATAATAGTATTTTGCTGTTATTACTACCAAAATGGATGATCTCACATTCATCAACATTGTACTCCATCTGCCAGACCCTCACCCACTCACTTAGACTATCTATATCCCTTTACAGACTTTCAGCATCCTCTGCACACTTTGCTCAGCCACTCATCTTAGTGTCATCTGCGAACTTTGACACATTACACTTGGTCCCCAAATCCCAATCATCCAGGTAAATTGTAAACAATTGCGGTCCCAACACTGATCCCTGAGGTACACCACTAGTCACTGATCGCCAACCAGAAAAACACCCATTTACCCCTATGCTTTGCTTTCGGTTAGTTAACCAATCCTCTATCCATGCTAATACATTACCTGTAACACCGTGCACCCTTATCTGATGTAGCAGTCTTTGGTGCGGCACCTTGTCAAATGCCTTTTGGAAATCCAGATACACCATATCCACAGGTTCCCCATTGTCCACTGCGCATGTAATGTTCTCATGTTACATGTGACTCCAGAGCCACAGCAATGTGGTTGACTCTCAACTGCCCTCAGGAAACTAGGGGTGGGCAATAAATGTTGGCCAACCAGTAGCGCCCATGTCCCACGAATGAATAAAATAAAAGATTACAAGAGTCCTGAAGAAGGGTACGGGGATCATGGTTAACTTGCACCTCTTGCTTCTAATTCAGGCAACACATGAAAAGCTTCATGCATGGCAGGGAGGAATCCCTTAAAGGAACCTGCACCACTTAAAGGGAAGGTATATTTTGGTTGGAGCAGGTAATAGAAGTCATTAGAAGTGATTCTGTTTTTAAAATTGATTCGTTCATTGGCTACAGGCTTCACTGGCTAGGCCAGCATTTATTACCCATCTTTAATTGCCCTTGAGAAGGTGGTGGTGAGCTGCCTTCTTGAAACACTGCAGTTCCTGAGGTGTAGAAACACCCACAGTGATGTTGAGGAGGTATGTCCAGGATTTTTATCCAGCGACAGTGAAGGAACAGTAATATATTTCTTAGTCAGCTTAGTGAATGACTTGGGGGGAACTTCCATATGGTTGTGTTCCTAGGTGTCTGGTGTTCTTGATCTTCGAAGTGGTAGCAGTCGTGGGTTTGGAAGGTACTGTTGAAGGATCCTTGGGGAGTGCATCCTGTAGATTATAGGAGCCGCCACTGTGTGTCAGTGGTGGAAGGAGTGAACACTGAAGATGGGGTGCCAATTAAGCGGGATGCTTTGTCCTGAATGGTGCTGAGCTCCTTGAGTGTTGCTGGAGCTACACTCATCCAGGCACAGAGTATTCCACCACACCGCTGAACGACGCCTTGTCGATGATGGACAGGCTTTGGGGAGTCAGGAGGTGATTTATTCGCCATGCGTTTCCTATTCTTGTAGCCATTGTATTTGGATGGCTGGTCCAGTTCAATTTATGGTCAATGGGAACCTCTAGGATGTTGATAGTGGGAGATTCAACAATGGTAATGCCATTGAATGTCAAGGGGAGATGGTTTGATTCTCATTAGTGATTGCATGGCACTAATGTTATTTGCCACTTATCAACCCAAGCCTGGATATTGTCTGGCGGTCGTGCATATGGACATGGATTGTTTTTGATATGAAATAGACACGTGAATGGCACAAAACGATAAGCAGATTCTAAGATTTTACAACGGTGCACTAGAGGTATTTGGTGTAGAAGATGGAAGGGTATGAAGTTATTATCTACCCATAGGAGGCTATAATACCCTCCAGACAACTTTGTAAAGGCACTGCGACCAGATAATTAGCAAATGGCAAGGGTTTAGGCCAGAAGACCTGGATACGCTGCTATTCAAACTATTGACCTCACACGAGTGGTAAAATTCAGTGAATGTATCAAATTCCACATCCCACCAACTGCGCCATTCGCCTCACACACTGCTCAATATCTCCTTCACTCTTCCAGCAAAACTCTATCAATCATGACTCATTCCTAATGTTCAGCTTCATGTCTCCACAAACCTCATAACCACATCTCATAGGCAGGGCACATTCGAGTATGACAAGGCACCTGACCCTAACACATTGCGCTCTCCCTTGCAGGGCAAAGTGCGCAGAACCAGAGGCAACAGCGCAACAGCCTCCATCCAAAGGTACTGCAGGCCCATTCCTGCATGGCCTGCAGTACCTTTGGCCATGCAGGAATGGGCATGGCCAAAGGTACTCACTGCCATCGGAGAGACTCTGCTTATCATCATTGGAGTGGTCATGACTGCAGCCATGGCTCAGGACTGAAAACACTGAGGATGATGGCCATATTCATATCCAATCTTCCTCCTTACACGGCACCGACACTCCTCTGATTCATGAGCTGCAATTAGGGTAATATGGGAGGCACGGTGGCATAGTGATTAGCACTACTGTTTCACAGCGCCAGGGACCTGGGTTTGATTCCCAGCTTGAGTCACTGTTTGGGTGGAATTTGCACATTCTTTCTATGTCTACGTGGGTTTCCTCCGGGTGCTCCGGTTTCCTCCCACAGTCCAAAGCTGTGCGCATTAGGTGGATTGGCCGTGCTAAATTGCCCCTTAGTGTCAGAGGGACTAGCTAGGGTAAATGGAGATAGCGTCTGGGTGGGATTGTGATCGGTGCAGACTTGATGGACTGAATGGCACCCTTCTAAACAGTAAGATTTGATAATTCTAGGGTTCTTTAATCATGTACCTCCTCCTTCACCCACCCTCCTACCCTCACCACACCCTTTAAGATACCCAAGAACCGTAGCCGAGTCCATAAGACCATAAGACATAGGAGCAGAATTAGGCCACTCGGCCCATCGAGTCTGCTCTGCCATTCAATCTTGGCTGATTTTTTTCTCATCCCCATTCTCCTGCCTTTTCCCCATATACCCTGATCCCCTTATCAATCAAGAACCTATCTCTGTCTTAAAGACACTCAATGACCTGGCCTCCACAGCTTTCTGCGGCAAAGAGTTCCACAGATTCACCACTCTCTGGCTGAAGAAATTCCTCCTCATCTCTGTTTTAAAGGATCGTCCCTTTAGCCTGAGGTTGTGCCCTCTGGTTCGAGTTTTTCCTACTAGTGGAAACATCCTCTCCACGGCCACTCTATCCAGGCCTTGCAGTATCCTGTAAGTTTCGTTACGATCTCCCCTCATCTTTCTAAATTCCCAACGAGTACAGACCCAGAGTCCTCAACCGAGTCATGCAGTGGTGGAAGAGGTGGAGGTGAAGGAGCAGGAAAATGATGAAGCAGGAACACAGTCCCTTTTCCCCACACCTGCAGCCACCAGTTCAGATACTGCATGTACTTTAGACCAGAGAATTAGGAAAATAGAAAATGCTGGAAATACTCAGTGGGTCAGGCAGCAACTATGGAGAAAGAAATGAAGTTGACATTTCAGGTCAATCTCTTATCAAAAGGCATCTATACTGACCCTCCCTCAACTCCATCAGAATTTTATAACAGTATTCAAAACAGATGTGGCTCCGACAAAAACAGCTCCGATCCCAAATTTTCCGCGTGCTTCCAGGTAAGTGTTTATACATTGACAGAAATCAAGAATTTATAGCTTGCAGTCAGAATGAGATCTTGGCGAAATGCTTGCCAAATGAAGAGAGAGATGTGACCTTCAGCCTTTCACTCTACTTTATCAGAGACTTTTATTTCGGAATTTTTCACACATTAAACTGAAATTACTTTCGCACAAGCCTGAGAGTTTGTGTCTGTATTCAAAGGACAAACTGTGCCTGTTCCCAACCTTACTGAATGCACACACAGAGGTCTGGGAACAAAGATTCTTTCACTGGTCTGAAGGGCCCCTTTCAGAAATACCTGGACTGATGCACGCACAGTCAAATCACGAGGTCTCAGGAGTTACGTAAGCTGGAAATGGCCTATATATAAACACACAAATTCCAGTTTGGACAATGTCCCATCAACAAACCTTAAAGAAGTTTGATCTTCAGATGGTACTTGTTTTTCAGTGTACAAGCACCGCACGTACAGATAGATACCGGCACCAATGCACAAACTGATCCTCCACGTACTGGCCCTGCTCCAACACAGCAGTCATGTTTCCATCTTCATAGAATCCTACAGTGCAGAAGGAGGCCATTCGGCCCATCGAGTCTGCACTGACCACAATCCCACCCAGGCCCTTTCCTCATAATCCCATACATTTACCCCAGCTAGTCCCCCTGATGCTAAGGGGCAATTCAGCATGGCCAATCCACCTAACCCGCACATCTTTGGACTGTGGGAGGAAACCAGAGCACCCGGAGGAAACCCACACAGACACGGGGAGAATGAGCGAACTCCACACAGACAGTGACCCAAGCCGGGAATCGAACCTGGGTTCCTGGCGCTGTGAGGCAGCAGTGCTAACCACTGTGCCGCCCATGGGTGGACGATCTTGAAGGGTGATCTATGGATATTTATTGTGCAGATTTGATTAAAATATTTGTTGAAGATTCTGTGCTTAACACGTGGAACAGCATCTTTCTGTGAAAAGGAAAATGGGCTGTATTATCACATTCAGCAGGGTTTGATGCTTGGCATCAAATTGGCCAGTATTGGTTGTATAGAACGTTGGTTCGGCCGCATTTGGAATACTCCGCCCAGTTCTGGTCGCCACACTACCGAAGGACGTGGAGGCTTTAGAGAGAGTGCAGAGGAGGTTTACCAGGATGTTGCCTGGTATGGAAGGGCTTAGTTATGAGGAGAGATTGGGTAAACTGGGGTTGTTCTCACTGGAAAGATGGAGGATGAGGGGTGACCTAATAGAGGTGTATAAAATTATGAAAGGCATAGATAGGGTGAACGATGGGAAGTTTTTTCCCAGGTTGGTGGTGACGTTCACGAGGGATCATAGGTTCAAAGTGAGGGGGGGAGGTTTAACACGGATATCAGAAGGACGTATTTTTTGCAGAGGGTGGTGAGGGCCTGGAATGTGTTGCCGGGCAGGGTGGTGGAGGCGGACACACTGGGAACGTTTAAGACTTATCTAGATAGCCACATGAACGGAATGGGAATGGAGGGATACAAAAGAATGGTCTAGTTTGGACCAGGGAGTGGCGCGGGCTTGGAGGGCCGAAGGGCCTGTTCCTGTGCTGTATTGTTAGACCATAAGACATAGGAGCGGAAGTAAGGCCATTCGGCCCATTGTTCTTTGTTCTTAAATACCTTTCCATTGACTTTAACATCAAGCGCTTTCAGGATTTCTCCAATGATTCAGAGATGCAATGTAGTCAATCCTTATTTAATATTCAGGTTGTGTTTTCTAAAATTGCAACTTTAAGCAAAATGTTACCTGAATCAGATTTTACCACAAGAATTAATGTATTAGTTTATTTATTTATGAGTCATAGTAGGCTTACATTAACACTGCAATGAAGTTACTGTGAAAATCCGCTAGTTGCCACACTCCAGCATCTGTTCGGGTACACTGAGGGAGAACTTAGCATGGTCGATGCACCTAACCAGCACATCTTTCAGACTGTGGGAGGAAACCAGAGCACCCAGAGGAAACTCACGCAGACACGGGGAGAGTGCGCAGACTCCGCACAGTCAGTGACCCAAGCCGGGAATTGAATCCAGGTCCCTGGCGCTGTGAGGCAGCAGTGCTGACCACTGTGCTACCGTGCCGCCCAGCATGTGCCGTACATCAATAAGCTGCCTGTATGGAAAAAAGTTCCAGTTTGTAGAAAAATGGGAGTTATCCCTGGTGTCCAGGCCAATAATTGTCCCTCACTCAACATCACAAAAATGGACTTTATGGCCATTATCACCTTGCTGTTTGTGGGAGCTTGCTCTGTGCAAACTGCCTGCTATATTTCCTCTATTCCAACAACAATTACATTTGAAAGTACTTACTTGGTTGTAAAGTGCTTTGAAATATCTGGCAGTAATGAAAGGTGTCACACAATTGTAAATCTTTATTTTTGGCTTATGCAAGCTGACTTCAAGGTTTTAATAGCAGTCTGGCTCGGAAAACCATAATCACTTCAATCAATCAGGTCAGACCCCATTTGGAATATCGTGAGCAGTTTTGGGCCCCATACCCCATTTATTGAATACAGGAGTTGGAATGTCTTGTTGAAATTGTACAAGACATTGGTACGGCCACAATTGGAATGCTGTGTGCAGCTCTGGTCACCCTATTATAGAAAGGATATTATTAAACTAGAAAGAGTGCAGAAAAGATTTACTAGGATGCTACCGGGACTTGATGGATTGAGTTATCAGGAGAGGCTGGATAGACTGGGACTTTTTTCTCTGGAGCGTAGGAGGCTGAGGGGTAATTTTATAGAGGTCTATAAAATAATGATGGGCACAGATCAGCTAGATAGTCAATATCTTTTCCCAAGGGTAGGGGAGTCTGAAACTCGAGGACATAGATTTAAGTTGAGAGGGGAGAGATACAAAAGTGTCCAGAGGGGCAATTTTTTCACACAGAGGGTGGTGAGTGTCTGGAACAAGCTGCCAGAGGTAGTAGTAGAGGCAGGTACAATTTTGTCTTTTAAAAAGCATTGAGATAGTTACATGGGTACGATGGGTATAGAGGGATATGGGCCAAATGCGGGCAATTGGGATTAGCTTAGGGGTTTTTGAAGAAAAAGGGTGGCATGGACAAGTTGGGCTGAAGGGCCTGTTTCCATGCTGTAAACCTCTATGACTCTATGACCTCAGGAAGGATGTGTTGGCCTTGGAGAGGGTCCAGAGGAGGTTCACAAGAATGATCCCAGGAATGGAGAGCTTGTTGCATGAGGAGTGGTTAAGGAGTCTGGGTCTATACTCGATGGAGTTTAGGAGGATGAGGGGGGATCTAATTGAAACTTACAGAATACTGAGAGGTCTAGATAGAGTGAACGTGGAGAGGATGTTTCCACTAGTGGGCGAGACTAGAATTCGAGGGCACGAACTCAGAGTGAAGGGACGCTTCTTTAAAACTGGGATGAGGAGGAATTTCTTCAGCCAGGGGGTGGTGAATCTGTGGAACTCATTGCCACAGAGGGCCGTGGAGACTAAGTCATTGAGTGTCTTTAAGACAGAGATAGATAGTTCTTGATCAATAAGGGGATCAAGGGTTATGGGGAGAAGGCAGGAGAATGGGAATGAGAATCATATCAGCCATGATTGAATGGCAAAGCAGATTCGATGGGCCAAATGGCCTAATTCTGCTCCTATATCTTATGGTCTAAACTGAACTCCATTGCAAGAATTACAGAACGGTGTGCAAAACCACAGAGTTTCCAATGCAACTTCTATTTCAATAAATCAATCAGACAGATTAAGGCCACAATGGTAAGTGTCGGTCCAGGACACGATAGGCTTCTAAATTAAACACAGCACATTGATAATTTGTGAAAGCTGTAACCTCTTCTTGGCTGGTAACTCAATAAGTGCATTGAACAAAATCAAGTACACAACAAACTAATGCTCGAATATCTTCAATACATTGAGCGACACAGACATTTTTCAACACATTATTTTTATTTAAAATTAAAACCGCTTGGCAGAATAAGTTAACTTTGCCCTCCAAAAGGCAGGTTGTGCACAGTACACTGTACTGTGGCCACAGTTGTCAATATTTGAGCTTGACTGAGCAAATCTGTTCTGGATATTTATCACTGGTTTAACATTGTGGCAGAATATTAACTGCCCAGAGATTTAATTTTTCAAACAGTACAATTTTGAGTTGTGTATAGAGGTAAAAAAAACAATACATAAGAAAAACTTTGACAATATTTGTAACACAGGACCATCCTTTAAAAACAACCCTTCGAGCTTGGTGATACCAAAACTGCTACGCAAATTCTTTTCTTCAAAAAAAAACAAGGTGGGCTGTCATATGAGAAGCTCAGATTAAAGGAGCTAGAATTGTGTCAGGAAGCGTAAGTATAAGACGCCCGTCTCTTCCACACTACCAGAAAGATGTGGAAGCCTTGGAGAGGAAGGTTTACCAGGATGTTGCCTGGACTGGAGGTTTTTGGGTATGAGGAGCCGTATGAGGGATGGCACAGTGGCACGGTGGTTATTACTGCTGCCTCACTGTGCCAGGGACCCGGGTTCAATTCCGGCCTCGGGTCACTGCCTGTGCGAAGTCTGCACATTCTCCCCATGCCTGTGCGGGTTTCCTCCGGGTGCTGCGGTTTCCTCCCACAGTCCAAAGATGTGCAGATTAGATGCATTGGCCATGGTAAATTGCCCCTTAGTATCAGGAAAATTCACAGGGTAAATACATGGGGTTACAGGGATGGGTGGGATTGCTGCTGGTGCAGGTTTGATGGGCTGAATGCCCTCTTTCTGCACTGCAGGGATTCTATGGAGAGGTTGGGTAAACTTGTGGATTTTTTTTCACTGTAAAGACGGAGGCTGAGGGGAGACCTGATAGAAATCTACAAAATTATGAGAGGATGGATAGTCAGAGGCTTTCTCCCAGAGTGGAAGGGTTGGCCACAAGAGGGCACAGGTTTAAGGTGAGAGGTGGGAAGTTTAGGGGAGACATACAGGGAACATTTTTCACACAGAGGTTGGTGGGTGCCTGGAACGCACAGCCAGAGGAGGGGGTGGAAGCAGGCACGTTGGCAATGTTCAAGGTGTAGCTTGGTAGACACATGAATGTGGACGAACAGAGGGATAGAAGCCACGTATTGGCACAGGTTTGGTGGGCCAAAGGGCCGGTCCCTGTGCTGTATTGTTCTTTGTCTGCATACTCAGCAGCTTTCTCTACTTAAGGTCTCATATCCTATGCAGGTTGGTATTTGATTTAAGTCAGCATGTTCCTCTGATCATGGTGGTGTGAAGCCTATCTGTTGCTGCTGAATTGCGTGGAGTTGATCTGTTTTATATGTCAACATTGTGAGCATCCTTTACGTGTCGTATTTGTCATTTCCAAGCATAGGTAATATAAGCTAGCATGTAAATGGTATAAAATACTTCTATGCAGTTTGTAGACAAATGGTATTTTTCAGCAGACCGCTTTGCGTAACATAAGACTCGTACAACATGGGCTTCCTTCCATTGGGAACCCTTCCACAAGTGATTACTCAACAGCAAGAGGTGGATTCTTTAACAACATGATGGAACATTCCTGCCAAGTATGCCTTCTCAATGATACTTGCCTTTAATGCAAATAGTCATTCAAATTTAATAGAAATGTGATTTTTAAAAAAAAATTACTAATTTCTAGATCATCAGAAGGAAATTCAAGCATTTGTTTCAAAAATATTGGTGGAAACTGATCTTAAATGACAACACAATATTGGATCAGCCACTTGTTACTCAGAGAGCATCTCATATTCACCTCTAAAGCTCAATGGAATTTCATATCAGATGCAGTGGCCGGGATTCTCCGGCCGTTCATGCCCCGCCGCTGCCAATGAGGACGGAGGATTTGGCGCTCAGCAAAATCTCGAGTCACCGCAGTGAGACCTGAGAATCCCGCTGGTGTGAACGGCTGGAGAATCCCGCCCAGTATATAATGAGTGACTGATCTGATAAGGGCCGCCTTGCGTTTCCATCAGAGACAAATTCCTACACCATTATATCTTGATGTGGAGATGCCGGCGTTGGACTGGGGTGGGCTCAGTAAGAAGTCTCACAACACCAGGTTAAAGTCCGACAGGTTTATCTGGAATCACGAGCTTTCGGAACACTGCTCCTTCCTCAGGTGAGTCACCTGATGAAGGAGCAGCTCTCTGAAAGCTCATGATTCCAGGTAAACCTGCTGGACTTTAACCTGATGCTGTGAGACGCCTTACTGTTCCCATTATATCTTGAATTGGAGGTCGGAAGTTTCAAAAGACAAGCCTCTAGTCATACTTTCTTTCTGTTCATTTGGGTGCATAGACATTAGAGTTCTATGGATCAACAAAAGACACTGCAATGTATCGTGTTCCATTTGTAGTCGGAAGCCCTTCGTGGAGATGAGTTAATCTTCCTGGGTGTATGAAACTCCAGCCTTTCCTGGGGGAGCTGACAGCACAGTTATATCGATGGAATTTGCAACCTCCACCCTGCAATGAAAAAAGGATAATTTTTCTACATTTTTGAGCAGCTAGAATTAATTTCAGTGTTCAATATTGAAAGAAAAGACTACCGCTGGAGTCTGTGTTAAGTGTCTACATGATGTGGAGATGCCGGCGTTGGACTGGGGTAAACACAGTAAGAAGTTTAACAACACCAGGTTAGAGTCCAACAGGTTTATTTGGTAGCAAAAGCCGCACAAGCTTTCGGAGCTCCAAGCCCCTTCTTCAGGCGAGTGTCTACACACATGTGCTCAGAAGAATCTGTGCTTTCATTTTTCTCAATGACTGTCACACATCTGTAGCAAAATATGACCATTTGTATGGTGGACATAATGCATGAAATCTATCTCAATAACTAAAATAAATATGTAATGTTGAAATAAACACTTCTATGAGGATCAACTTTGTCCCAAAACAAGCAGAGATAAACCATGTTGGAATACGAATTGTGTTACAGACCCCAGAAGAATTAAGTTGTGTTTGTGCGTGTTAGGAATAAGATATTGTTTTAAGTTTAATTTAGTATTTTTTATCTGTGGGTTAAAAAGGTGAAACCTGGGTCTAGCTTCATGTTAGAGTGGAGACAACAAGTCTAGAGCTGTTTGTACAACTTTCATTTTAATGAGGTTTTATGATCCTTGAAGTAGTTCAAAATAAAGTTAAAGTTTATTTATTAGTCACAAGTATGGTTTACATTAACACTGCAATGAAGTTACTGTGAAATTCCCCTAGTGGCCACAGTCCGGCGCCTGTTCGGATCAATGCAGCCAACCAGCACGTCTTTCAGAATGTGGGAGGAAACCCACGCAGGCACGGGGAGAATGTGCAAACTCCGCACAGACAGTGACCCAAGCCGGGAATCAAACCCGGGTCCCTGGCGCTGTGAAGCAGCAGCGCTAACCAATGTGCTACCATTAGGGAAGTTCAGAGAAAAAAAGAGAAAAAACTGCTATTGCCCAGCAACAAAGGTCGAGAAGGAAGGTCCCATGTAGATAGATCAGTGGTTTTTGGTTCAGTTGGTGATTATGCTCTAAGGTGAAGTTTACGTTTCTCGGTGCTGAACCAACCAGCAGATTGCTGAGAAAAATAAGTCTAAAAATCTCAGATGAGTCGCTGTAGAATTAAAGTAACAGTGAAAGTAAAAGAGTTCAGCATCTCAATAGAGATACCAAGTTGTCAGCAGTGGAGTGGGAACTGCAGGGAGCAGGTCCTAAAGTACAGGAGTTGGCAAATCATGTTGCAGCTATATAAAACCTTGGTTAGGCCACATTTGGAGTATTGCGTGCACTTCTGGTCACCACACTATCAGAAGGATGTGGAAGCTTTGGAGACAATGCAAAGAAGGTTCACCGGGATGTTGCCTGGTCTTGAGGGTGTTGGCTATGAGGAGAGGTTGAGTAAACTAGGATTATTTTCATTGGAAAGGCGGAGGCTGAGGGGAGACCTGA
This sequence comes from Mustelus asterias, assembly GCF_964213995.1. Lineage (NCBI taxonomy): Eukaryota > Metazoa > Chordata > Chondrichthyes > Carcharhiniformes > Triakidae > Mustelus > Mustelus asterias. Next base: position 19,333,490 of record NC_135803.1, on the reverse strand, counting down.
TAGAGGTCTACAAAATTATGAGAGGCATCGACAGGGTGGATAGTCAGAGGCTTTTCCAAGGGTCAATTACACAGGTTCAAGGTGAGAGGGGAAAGTTTAAGTGAGATGTGCAGGTGAAGTTTTTCACGCAGAGAGTGGTGGGTGCCTGGAACGTCCTGCCAGAAGAGGTGGTGGAAGCAGGTACATTAGCAACATTTTAAGGGGCATCTAGATGGGTACATGAATAGAGAGGAAATAGAGGGATATGGACTGAGTAAGTACAGAAGGTTTTTAGTTAGGGCAGCATGATTGGCACGGACTTGGAGAGTCGAAGGGTCTGTTCCTACGCTGTACTTTTCTTTGTTCTAAAGGAAAAGGAGAAAGGTCCCAAGAAGCCCTTTTCTACGTTATGTCAAAGGAAAGGAACAGGAATCTGGAAAAGGTCCTGTTAAATCAAGGCACGAGTGAGTAGCAGAGGAAGGCTCCAGATTTAAAGAGAGGAAACGACTTGAAGCAAACCAGAGCACTTGGAGGAAACCCATGCGGACATGGGGAGAACGTGCAAACTTTACACAGCCATCCAAGGCTGGAATTGAACCCGGATCCCCGGTGCCGTGTGGCAGCAGTGCTAACCACTGTGCCACCATGGTTAAGTTAAGTTGGCTATTGTTGGCAGCAGAGCAAGTTATCTGGATAGGGTCTGAAGGCTTTAATGGTTGCTTACACTTTATATCATTAACAGATAATGCCAACTGTCTTGAGCACTCTTCAGGGACGATGAATAAAGTCTGAAATAGCATTGAAGATATATGGATAATGCTAATCAGGAAATTCTAACTTTCACTACTGATCTTTAGGAGCATTGTGAATGGGTGGGGGGGGGGGGGGGGGGGGGGGGGCTGGGGGAGAGACTCTTTCACCATCTGCCTCCAAAGGCACCAGCCTGTTAATTGATGCAGTAATTAACAATTTAGCTATTTATTACTCATTTCTGTTATTGGGCAATATCTGTGACATAGGATCTTCACTTCTGCTATTTCAGTGTCATTTTACACTGTCAAGCTGATTGGGGGCAATTTTAGCCAAACATTTCCTTTACAAAAGGAACGTAAAGATGTAAAATGGGTGTTCCATCCAAACCAGTCAGTTTTGACCAAACAGGTTGGGTTAAAAATTACTGGCCAGTTCAGTTCAGTTTCTGATCAGTGGTAACACCAGGATGTTGCTCATGGGAGATGCAGTGATGGTAATACCATTGAATGTCAAGGGGTAATGACTAGGTCTTGCTGGAGATGGTCACTGTCTGTGTCGTGGATACTCGGTCAAATGCTACCGTGACATCAAGGGCAGTCACTCTCACCTCACCCCTCGAGTTCAGCTCTTTTGTCCATCTTCGAACTAAGGCTGTTATGAGGTCAGCAGCTGAGTGACCCTGGCGAAACCCAAACTGAGCGTCCGTGAGCAGGTTACGGCTGACTAAGTGCCACTTGATAGCACTGTGATGACCACTTTCAACACCTTACTGAGAGGCTGAATGGGTGGTGACTGGCCGGGTTGGATTTGTCCTGTTTCTCGTCTACAGGACATACCTGGGCAACTTTCCACATTGCGGTTAGATGCCAGTGTTGTAACTGTACTGGAACAACTTGACGAGGGGCACAGCAAGTTCTGGAGCACAAGTACTACTGCCGGAATATTATCACGGCCCATTGCATTTGCAGTATCCAGTGTCGCCAACCATTTCTTGATATCAGGTGGAGTGAATTGAACTGGTTGAAAACTGATATCTGTGATACTGGGGACCTCCGGAGGAGGCCGAGATGTATTATCCACTCGGCACTTCCGGCTGAAGATTCCTGCAAATGCTTCACCCTGATCTTTCACATTGATGTGCTGGGCTCCACCTTCATTGAGGATGGAAATATTTGCGGAACCTCCTCCTGTGGTGAGTTATTTAATTGTCCACCACCATTCACGGCTGAATGTGGCAGGACTGCAGATATTCGATCTGAGCCGTTGGTTGTGGGATAGCTTAGCTCTATTACCTGCTCTTTGGCACGCAAGTACCCTGTGTTGTGGCTTCACCAGGTTGTCCCCTTATTTTTTAGATAAACCTGGTTTAGCTTCTGGTAGGCCCTCCCGCACTCTGCATTGAACCAGGGTTGACCTCCTGGCTTAATGGCAATAGTAGAGTGGGGGATATGCTGGAACATGAGGTTACAGATTGTGGTTGAGTGCAATTCTGCTGCTGATGATGGCCATGATGTGGAGATGCCGACGTTGGACTGGGGTAAACACAGTAAGAGTTTTAACAACACCAGGTTAAAGTCAAACAGGTTTATTTGATAGCAAATGCCATTTGCTACCAAATGTTGTTAAAATTCTTGCTGATGATGGCCCACAGAGTCTCATGAATGCCCGGTCTTGAGTTGCTAGAAATCTATTCTATTTAACACAACATGATGGAGGATATCCTCATAGTGAAGATGGAACTTAGTCTCCACAAGGACTGTGTGGTGGTTACTCCTACCGATGCATCTGCAACGGGCAGGTTGGTGAGGGTGAGGTCGAGGTCAAGTATGATTTCCCCTCTTGTTGGTTCCCTCACTACCTGCTGCAGTCCCATTCTAGCAGTTACGTCCTTAAGGTCCCAGCCGGCTCGATCTGTGGTGGTTTACCGAGCCACTCTTGGACACTGAAGTTCCCCACCCAGAGTGCACTCTGCACCCTTGCCACTCTAAATGCTTCCTCCAAGTGGTGTTCAAAATTGGGGAGGACTGATTCATCAGCTGGGGGGCGGGGGGGGGCAACAGTACTTTGTACTCAGCAGGAGGTTTCCTTGCCCATGCAACTTTATGGCTTCCTACTCTTGTAGTCAATTCCCCTCACAATAAACAATAATATTCTATTAGCTTTCCTAATTTCTTGCTGTTACTGTATACTTGCCTTTTGTGATTCATGCACTAGGACACCCAGATCCCTCTGCACCTCAAAGCTCTGCAACCTCTCACCATTTAGGTAATAAACATTTTTATTCTTCCTGCCAAATTGATAATTTCACACAGTATACTACATTTGCCAGGTTTTTGTCCACTCACTTGACCTATCCCTTTGTAGCCTCCTTACCTCCACTTTACAATTTATTTTCCTACCTATTTTTGTCTCGGCAGCCAATTTAGCAACCATATCTTCAGTCCCTTCATCCAAGTTATTTATATAAATGATAAAAAGTTGAGACCCAGCACTGACCCCAGTGGCACACCATTCATTACATTCTGCCAACCAGAAAAAAAAATTATACCAACTCTGATTTCTGTCAGCTAGCCAATCTTCAATCTGTGCCAATATGTTACCCTCTATACCATGAGCTATTATTTTCCGCAATAGCCTTTCATGTGGCACCTTGCCAAATGCAGTCTGGAAATCCAAATATGGCACATTCACCACTAGCCTGCAATTTCCAGCTTTCTCCCTCCCTTTTTGAACAAAGAAGTTACATTTGCCATCTTCCAATCTGATGGAACCTGCCCCAAACCGAGGGAATTTTGGCAAAATAAAACTAACACATCAACTATCGCAACAGCCACTTCTTTCAGGAAAAGCAGACCAATAGCAAATAAGTCAGGTCATGTGGTCTCGATTTTCTGAGGAGGAGACGCACTGATGAATGAAATTTGCTTTGACTGTGAGGAGGGTAGTTTTCCTGTCCCGCCCGCCATGGGAATTGTAGTGGGCGGGGGGCGGACCATGCAAAGGTCTGTTGACCTTGGGTGGGATTTTCCGGTTTTGAGGTGAGTGCAAGTGGAAAATCCCACACTTGCTCTTTGTGTTCAATTATTCTCTGCAAAATAAAACATTTTAACAATTTGTATCTTGGCTCCTATCACCAATTTATTTATTCCACCTTTGAAAGTCTTTGAGGTCTTGCTGCAATTGTACAAGGTACTGGTGAGGCTGCAACTGCAGTACTGTGTGCAATTTTGGTCCCCTTATATGCGGAAGGATATATTGGCCTTGGAGGGAGTACAGAGAAGGTTCACCAGGTTGATACCGGAGATGAGGGGGTTAGCTTATGAGGAGAGATTGAGTAGATTGGGTCTGTACTCGTTGGAGTTTAGAAGGCTGAGGGGAGATCTTATAGAGACATATAAGATATTGAAGGGGCTAGACAGGGTAGAGGCAGGGAGATTCTTTCCACTTAGAAAGGAAACAAGAACTAGAGGACACAGCCTCAAAATAAGGGGGAGTCAGTTTAGGACAGAGTTGAGGAGGAACTTCTTCTCTCAGAGGGTAGTGAATCTCTGGAATTCTCTGCCCATTGAAGCAGTGGAGGCTACCTCATTAAATATGTTTAAGTTACAGGTACATGGATTTCTGATCAATAAGGGAATTAAGGGTTATGGGGAGCAGGCGGGTAAGTGGAACTAAACCACTGTCAGATCAGCCATGATCTTATTGAATGGCGGGGCAGGCTCGAGGGGCTAGATGGACTACTCCTGCTCCTATTTCTTGTGTTCTTATGTTCTTAAGAAAAGATTGGAGAGAAGCACACACACCCGAAAGACACAGGGGGTGATTTTCCCCCCAAAATTCGAAGTGTTGGATTTGTGTAAAATGTGCAGTGAATCTCGCTGGTTTTTTTCAGCGAGATTTTCAAAATGTGCACTGCAGAGGGCACGAGCATGAATATTGTGAAAAATCAGTGGGCTGGAGAGTTCGGCAGCATAGCACTGAACGGCGCATGCACAATTGCCCTGCATTGCTGGCCTCCAGATCGCTGGCCAGCCCCACAACCCCCCCATCGCCGGCCCTCCAACCCCTCCATGGCCCCGATCGATGACCCTCCAAAACATGCCAGCCAGCCTCAACCCGTTCCTCGGACCCCCGGCCTGCCTCAATCTCCGCCACCCCCTGCAGCTCTGATCTCCCCCACCCCCATAGTCCTGACATCCCCACCCCTGTAGCCACAACAACATGCTGACTGCCTGCCAGCCACCCCCCCACCCCATCCCGATGGCCAGCCCCAATCACTGGCCTCTCTCCCTCTGTCAAGTCCAAAATGAAGAGTGGCAGCAGGAACCCTCCCCAACCCCACCAATCTCCCCCACCCTCCCCCCCCCCCCCGCAGAGGCTCCGACCCATCAGGCCCCGCCCTCTTGGCACTGCCTGATGGGCAGTACCAAGGTGGCAATGCCCAGGGGACACCTCAGTGCCCGTTCCCATGGGGGGGCTTGATTGCCCCACCCCCTTCACTCCAGCGGGGTTGGGCCACCAGTTTCCCACAACTGGGGAGCTATACCAAACCCCGCTGGAATGAACCACTCCTGGCCGGGGCGGGGGGGGGGGGGGGGGGGGGGCCGGGATGGGGGGAGATGCTAGAGGGTCCGGAAACCTCAATCCTGGATCCGCTAATCATATATTAAATATATTAAAATAAGCATTTCCATAAAATATGCAGCTCGGCGCTGATTTCTGGTGCGGATCTGACTGCGCCAGTAATCCGGCAGCTGGAGACTCGCAGAGGCTGTGGCGCCCAGCGGGGAACCCACAAGATGGCCTCCCCTCGAGTCTCCTGGCCTGCTGCGTGACTAAAGCAGCGTAGCGGGCTGGGAGATTCGCCCCCGCAATAAGCATCACATTGGAGGGAGAGAAGCTCTATTATTACACCACTTGGTTATGCTATTGTCGAGTAGGACAGTAGGTTGCACAGATATAGCTAAATGTGGGAAGCTCATGGTAGTGACCATTGTACCTGAAGGAATATCTAAAGTAGACCTGAAACTCGGAATGATATTGAGCAATATTATAGACAGCAAAATTGTACAATCAGGTAGTGTCAGGTGCCACCTGGAAGTGGCAAGTCTAATATAGGAACACAAATTGTTAAAATGAATCTAAATCCCATCTCAAATGGGAGTGTGAAATGAGGCAAACCCAATTGACTGCCACCAGATTTTACAATAATGAAGGATATTTCATTAGCGGGTTCAGCTCATCGATTTTAGTGTGAGCGTACTGGGGCCTCGGAGAGTGTGGGGAGAAATATAACCACAGAGCATATTGGATGATGATTCTTTCTAATCATGCAGAAACAAAACTTACAATGAATGTTGACTAAATGAAGATGTTTGGGTCATAATGCATTGACATAATAAACACGACTATGTTTTGCCTTACAACCAGACCTTCTATGTTGATGCTCTGTTCTGACAGGGGCATTCTTTTATTAAGTTCCAGTGACCTCTGGGCCTCTGTGCACCACATCCGAGATCGCGATTGTCCCCCTGGCAACTCCCCAAGCATTCCCGAGCCTCCATGCCCTGGGACCCCAGCCAATTACCTTGTAGGTAACTGGGGGGACAGCACGGTGGCACAGTAATTAGCACTGCTGCCTCACAGTGCCAGAGACCCGGGTTCGATTCCCTGGGTGACAGTCTGTGCGGAGTTTGCACGTTCTCCCGTCTCTGCGTGGGTTTCCTCCGGGTGCTCCGGTTTCCTCCCACAGTCTGAAAGACGTGCTGATTAGGTGCACAGGCCATGCTAAATTCACCCTCAGTGTACCCGAACAGGTGCCAGAGTGTGGCAACTCGGGGATTTTCACAGTAACTTCATTGCAGTGTTAATATGAGCCTACTTGTGACACTAATAAATAAACTTTAAAACTTTAAACTTGCCCTCCAGGTCCCAGGATTTAAGCTCAGGAAGCTTTGTGCAGTACCTCTTCTGGCCAAGGCTGAGCTGTTGCTGGAGGGGTTGGCGAGCGGCCGACCACTCTGTTTGGCAGGCAGCTCTCCAAGGTGAGAGTTCTTCCCGAATGAGGAGCGTGAGTCCTGCCTAATGCCAATCGTTGCTTGCTAGAGCGTAATATGGCAGCGGGGATACTGGAGTTGGCGGGGTGCACTCCGAACCAGCCCTTGCCATCCTAAAAATTCAAGCCCAAGACTGCTGAGGGAACTGTAGGGAATCGGTGAGGGTGAAAGAGGTGAGAGAGGTGGAGGAAAGTGTTGGCTAGTAAACGGTGCATGGACATTATATCCAGATCCCTTTCAGTATACTAAAGATTCAGCTCAAAAAAATTCAACTCAATTCCTACTCTGACCTTTCCTAACTGGAAAGTAGGCAGACTGAAAGTAGAAACCTAAATGCATTTAAACTTAAGACCTTTAATGAAACTTCAAGTGGGAAGACAAGAGTTGACTCGGTGCTGGAATAAAATAACACAAGGAACATGTTTAACCCACCTGATAATCTATTCCTTTATTGTTTAAGGCGATGTTTATCGTGAATGTAGAGGAATCGTGATGAGGTCTTAGATAAGCTTGTCTTTCTGGTGTATACTTTACGACAAAGTTCAGCATGGCAAGACCCTGGAAAGAAAATAAACCAACAACGTTCAAAACTATTGAGTTGCTTAATCGTTTTTGTGACAGCGTGCTCTTGGAGTACTCATTAGTTCAAGGGTTGGATTAGCTCAGTTGGTTGGACAGCAAGTTCGTGATGCAAAGCGATGCCAACAGTGCGGGTTCAGTTCCCGTACCGACTGAGGTCATTCATAATGGCCCAGGGCGCAATTTTCCCGTCCTGTTCCCCACAGGAATCATAGCCGGGGGATTTTCCAGTTTTGGGGCGAGCCTGGCTGGAAAATCCCACCCCCCATCGCCCTTGTCTTCTCAACCTTGCCCTTTGCCTGAGGTGTGGCGACCCTCAGATTAAATCACCAATAGTCAGCTCTCTCTCACAGGGAAGAGCAGCCTGTGATCTCCCCTTCGATTGTGGAGACATTTCATTTTAATTTTCACTCATTAATTGCCTTTCAGCCATTAGTTTTCACCAAATAAAATTGATGGTTTTGTTTAAACCTCTCACTTGCTGAAAATACATTTCAAAAGACTGTCAAAACCCGCAAGACTGTAATTTAAACATTAAAAATGTGGTCTAGATATTCTGATGAGCACTATTTTAACAGAATGTATAATTAAAAACAGGCATTGCTTCAGACATTATAATAACCAACTGGAAAGTCCAGGCAATTGTACGTCGTTGTTAGGTTGTTGCCAGCCTGTCTCCTATCAGTCAAATTTATAAGTCTGTTGACAGTCTTTACTCAGCTAAATATTTGTTGGGGAATACTTTGACAAACATGTGGAAACACTTTTGTCAGTTCCAGTAATAAAGAATTATTAGTTGCAGGTAACCAAGACTGGCAGACCCAATCACCTCAGTAAAAGCTTCCAAAGTTTGCAACTATCGAAAAAATGTTGTTTGAAGTGTTTCTGGCTTCTGTGTTTGATATTCCCCTTGTAGCTTTAGAGCATTTGCAGCTTTCAGCCCCCCCTCCCCGCCTATAACTTTCTTTCCTTTCCTCTTCCTGTAAAAAAATGCCTATGGCTACTGCCCTATTGTCCACTGATTTAAATTAGGGGCTCATAGGGAAAGCATAGGTGCTGTTCTTTTCCCATCACTTGTGAATAGAGTTGTGAACGTAGCCCAGTCCATGACGCAAACCAGCCTCCCATCCATCGACTCCATCTACACTTCCCGCTGTCTCGGAATCAAAGACTCCACGCACCCCGGACATTCTCTCTTCCACCTTCTCCCGTCAGGAAAAAGATATAAAAGTCTGAGGTCACATACCTACCGACTCAAAAGCAACTTCTTTCCTGCTGCTTCAGACTTTTGAATGGATCTAACTTATATTAAGCTGATTTTTCTCCACCCTAGCTATGACTGTAACACTACACTCTGCACCCTCTCCTTTTCTAGTCCTTGTTACAAACGTAATGTTTTGTCTGCATAGCGCGCAAGAAACAATGCTTTTCATTGTATCCCAGTACATGTGACAATAATAAATCAAATCACTTCATGGCCAGAATTTTCCAGGTAATTCCACCGCACCTACCAACAACAGGTCTGGCGAGCCATTTAAGTCTCCATTCATAAAGGCGGGACTGGAAGATCTCGCCGACGTGAAGGGCTGGAAAGTTGTGGCCCATGATGCAAGTTGTTACAGCACTCCAGAAAAAGTAACAGAGATGGAGCCATAGCGGAAATGTGACTGGACTCACAATCCAGAGGCTCAGGCTCATTGCCCGAGGACGTGGGGACAATCCCGCTATGGCAGCTGGTGGAATTTAAATTGAATTACTATATCTGGAATATAAAGCTAGTCTCAGTAACGAGGCTTCCATGAAACTATCACCAATTGTCATTCACTAACATGCTTCGGAATGGAAATCTGCTATCCTTATTTGCCATGGCCTACATGTGACTCCAGGCCCAGGGAATGTGGTCGACTCTTAACTGCCCTTTGAAATGGGCCAGCAATCCAGGACATTTAGGAACAGGCAACAAATGCCAGTGACACCTACATCCCGTGAAAGAATAAAAAGACTCATTGGCCTAGATATTACCTTCACTTGCTCTCCCTTTGGGTGCTAACATCTCCCTTTGAACTTTACCCCTTCTAAATGTACAATGGCAAACTTGCTGTCTTCATTTGTGATTTTCTGCTCTTTGTGATTTTTATTAATGACTTAGAGGAGGGGGCTGAAGGGTGGATCAGTAAATTTGCTGATGACACCAAGATTGGTGGAGTAGTGGATGAGGTGGAGGGCTGTTGTAGGCTGCAAAGAGACATAGATAGGATGCAAAGCTGGGCTGAAAAATGGCAAATGGAGTTTAACCCTGATAAATGTGAGGTGATTCATTTTGGTAGGACTAATTTAAATGTGGATTACAGGGTCAAAGGTAGGATTCTGAAGACTGTGGAGGAACTGAGAGATCTTGGGGTCCATATCCACAGATCTCTAAAGGTTGCCAGTCAAGTGGATAGAGCTGTGAAGAAGGCCTATAGTGTGTTAGCTTTTATTAACAGGGGGTTGGAGTTTAAGAGCCGTGGGGTTATGCTGCAACTGTACAGGACCTTGGTGAGACCACATTTGGAATATTGTGTGCAGTTCTGGTCACCTCACTATAAGAAGGATGTGGAAGCATTGGAGAGAGTGCAGAGGAGATTTACCAGGATGCTGCCTGGTTTGGAGGGTAGGTCTTATGAGGAAAGGTTGAGGGAGCTAGGGCTGTTCTCTCTGGAGCGGAGGAGGCTGAGGGTAGACTTAATAGAGGTTTATAAAATGATGAAGGGGATAGATAGAGTGAACGTTCAAAGACTATTTCCTCGGGTGGATGGAGCTATTACAAGGGGGCATAACTATAGGGTTCATGGTGGGAGATGTAGGAAGGATATCAGAGGTAGGTTCTTTACGCAGAGAGTGGTTGGGATGTGGAATGGACTGCCTGCAGTGATAGTGGAGTCAGACACTTTAGGAACATTTAAGCGGTTATTGGATAGGCACATGGAGCACACCAGGATGATAGGGAGTGGGATAGCTTGATCTTGGTTTCAGATAAAGCTCGGCACAACATCGTGGGCCGAAGGGCCTGTTCTGTGCTGTACTGTTCTATGTTCTATTTGGGGAACTTAGTGTTTTGCTGGACTAGTTCATGTCTGGATCAAGTTTTTTTATATTCGTGGGACATTTATTGCCCCTCCCTAGTTGCCTGAGGGCAGTTGAGAGTCAACCACATTGCTGTGGCTCTGGATTCACATGTAGGCCTGACCGGGTAAGGATGGCAGATTTCCTTCCCATTAGTGAACCAGATGGGTTTTTTCCGAGAATTGACAATTGTGGTCATCAGTAGATTCTTAATTTCCAAACTTTTTTTTATTGAATTCAAATTCCACCATCTGCTGTGGTTGGATTCGAACTCGGGTCCTCAGAACATTAGCTGAGTTTCTGGATTAATAGTCTAGTGATAATACTACTAAACCATTGTCTTTCCCAGAGTTCAATATAGGACCATGGTATCAAACATCTAAATGAAAACAATCCAGAATTACCAGCATTACAGAGACGACCGAGCTCCACTCCTTCGATAGAAAACACTTTCCATTTACACTAATCTACATAGTCAATAGCGCAAACAATTACTAATTAATTGATTGATCAGTACCATGGCTACCCTGGGTAACTCTCCTCAGTGTTCACCTACACATTAAACAGCTGAGCAACTGGTTAATGGGCTTAACCTCTTCCCATGACTGTTCTCACTCACCTGTTCAACAGCCAGCTACACATCAGGGTGACAGGAGTTAGAATGTGCAAACGAAAAGAATCGCTTTCAGAAGAATAATTATTCTTAGCAGCCTGATGGGACAGAGAACTTGGGGAGTACAGTGGGGCGGACAGGCTGAGTAGCTGAGGATAAATGTTTTTGGTTAGCGGGGCAGTCATTAAGTGATCATCAGGATTCATTGATATTGTGATGTCTACGGTTAGCTAAGTTGTAACAGAGGCAAGGGCTTTAAACAATGGCATCACCAGTAAATATTAGTACAAATGCCATTAATTAAACAATTACATTTATGTGATTTTGAAAATCAGATTTTGATTGTGATCAGTTATTCTAGATTCCACTATTCCAGAACACTGAGGAATTTGTGAATGTGCTGTAATACCTGCTATTTGTGACAATATCTGGGTGACAATGGCTGGCGGGTACGGTGGCACAGTGGTGAGCACTGCTGCCTTACAATGCCAGGGACCCTGGTTCAATTCCGGCTTCAGGTGACTGTGTGGAGTTTGTACGTTCTCCCCGTGTCTGCACGTTCTCCCCGTGTCTGCGTGGGTTTCCTCTGGGCGCTCCAGTTTTCTCCCACAATCCAAAGATGCGCAGTTTAGGTTGACTGGCCATGCTGAATTGACCATTTGTGTCAGGAGGATTAGCAGGGTAAATATGTGGGGTTGTGGGGATAGGGCCTGGGTGGTGCAGACTCAAGGGACCGAATGGCCTCCGTCTGCACTGTAGGGATTCTATGATTCAATACCTTACCAGCCAATATGACTGAATAAGTGGCCACACCTGACAATTGTCAATGAACACCTGGAATACACTGACTGAATGGGTCGGTAAGATGTTAAGAAAATTACACTCTCAAATATGGCAAATAAGAGAAAGCTTTAGCGGAAATCGACTTTACTCATCAGCTGATTCCGCTGTAGCACAGCACGAAGATTCAGCTTGTGACATTTTTGTTCTGCTTGATTCAACTGATGGGCAAAAGCCTGGTCTTGGCTCAAGCTGCAACTCACCCTTCCTTTTTCAATGACGCTTGTGAAAGAAGACCGTACCTTAGTGTGATAACCAGAGAAAAACTTTAATGCCACTGGTGCAATGTACTCCCGGATGAAATGCAGCCACACCTGCTCCAGTCCGACCTGGGTCATGTGAATGTCGTCAGTGGGAACATTTTCATATCCACCAACCAGCCGCTTATCCTAAAACAGAACGGAGAAGTTAGTGGGCTGAGATCTTGCAGTTTGAGAGACACAGACAGGGACAGGGATGCAAAGATGCCATGATCTCCACATTCCTGACTCAATTCAGCTCAAAATCAATCCTCAGTTTTTGTTAGTGTACAAATCAGCAATTTCTACAGTGGTATAAAGGCAAATCGCTGCTGGATGCTGGAATCTGAAACAGAAACAGAAAATGCTGCATTTTCTCAGTAGGTCTGACAGCATCTATGGAGAGAGAATAGAGCCAACTTTTTGGCTGGAATTTTAACGCCACGCCTGCCCCGGAATTAACATTGCAATGAAGTTACTGTGAAAATCCCCTAGTCGCCACATTCCAGCGCCTGTTCGGGGACACTGAGGGAGAATTTAGCATGGCCAATCCGCCTAACCAGCACATCTTTCGGACTGTGGGGGGAAACCGCAGCACCCGGAGGAAACCCGCGCAGACACGAGGAGAACGTGCAGACTCCACATAGACAGTGGCCCAAGCTGGGAATCATTTGTCCCTGTGAGGCAGCAGTGCTAACCACTGTGCCACCATGCTGCCCCAGGCGTGTGGAGGGGAGTAACAAAAGGATTCAACAATAAAGAAACTAGAAAATAGAAGCAAAAACTGTCTACTGTGATATCTACTTTTTAAAAATACGTAAATAAAATGGCTGACAGAGTAAGACAGTGCAGCCTACTGGAACTAATGCACGCCAATCCAAGGCTTCACCTCATTCCTTCCACCTGACCAGACACCATAGTGTTCTACTTCGTCCACAAGTTGATCACAGGTTGTCTCTGAAAATATGGGGAACCAGAAGACATCTGGGCATGGCTGCCAAAAAGAGAAAGAAAGTCCATATTAAATAGCTGGGGTGGAAATACAGGCAGCATATCTAACTGTGGATGGGGAAACAAAACTATAGAGATCAAAATGACATGGCAATTTGGTGTGGCAATTAACGGTTTACAATCAGACCCGCGGGAGTGAATTATTGCCTGAGCTTACGGCGGATCTTGTGTCATTTTTATATTACCGTAATGTCCGGATATTATTTAAAAATAGTTTGATGCCTGACTGAAATCCAGCAGAGGTCCTAAGCATGGTGGTGTGGTGGTGATTTGATTTGATCTAATTTATTATTGTCACATGTATTCGTAAGCAGTGAAAAGTATTGTTCCTTGCATGCTCTGCAGTCAAAGCATACCATTCATAGAGAAGGAAACGAGAGAGTGCAGAATGTAGTGTTACAGTCATAGCTAGGGTGTAGAGAAAGATCAACTTAGTGCGAGGTAGGTCCATTCAAAAGTCTGATGGCAGCAGGGAAGAAGCTGTTCTTGAGTTGGTTGGTACGTGACCTCAGGCTTTTGTATCTTTTTTCCCGACGGAAGAAGGTGGAAGAGAGAATGCTTTTCCAAGGCAGCGGGAAGTATAGACAGAGTCAATGGATGGGAGGCTGGTTTGAGTGATGGATTGGGCTTCATTCACGACCTTTTGTAGTTTCTTGATGTGGGAAGCTAATTAAAGGGGCAATGTTTTTTGTGTCTTTAAAACCACTGTACAAGATTTTCAAACAGGCTTTATTTCCTCCTCTCTGTCCCCACCCACACATTTTTCTTTACCGAATATTTAACTGTGAATATCAAGGAACCTCGGATATGCAGCAGGGTTATACTGATAAACAACGGACCTGTGGAGTGGGATCTTCAGCTCCAGTGTTCCTGCTACACATTGGAAGCACGGATTTAAAAAAAATTCTTCTGGTCGCCATATTATAGGAAGGATGTGATTGCACTGGAGGGGGTGCATTGGAGATTCACCAGGATGCTGCCTAGGGTGGACATTTAAATTATGAAGAGAGATTGAATAAGCTTGTGTTATTTTCATTGGAGCAGAGAAGACTGAGAGGAGACCTGATCGAGGTGTACATGATTATGAGAGACATGGACAGAGTGAATAAGGAGCAGCTGTTCCTCTTCATTGAGGGGTCAGTCATGAGGGACATAGATTCAAGTTGAGAGGCAGGAGGTTTAGGGGGATGTCAGGAAAAACGTCTCTGCCCAGAGGGTGGTGACGGTCTGGAATGTGCTGCCTGGGAGGGTGGTTGCCTCACATCCTTTAAAAAGTACCTGGATGAGCACTTGCCATGCCATAACATTCAGGGCTAAGGGCCAAGTGCTGGCAGATGGGATTATGTGGGAGTTCAGATGCTTCTTGTGTGTTGGTGCAGACTTGATAGGCCAAAGGGCCTCTTCTGCACTGTATGATTCTATTATGGGATGTGGGCTTCTCTGGCTTGGACAGCATCCATTGCCCATCTCTGATTGCTCTCGAGAAGGTGGAGGTGAGCTGCCTTCTTGAGCTGCTGCAGTCCATGAGGTGTAGGTACACCCACAGTGCTGTTAAGAAGGGAGTTCCAGGATTTTTGACCCAGCGATAGTGAAGAAACTGATATATTTCCAAGTCAGGATGGTGAGTGACTTGGAGGGGATCTTCCAGGTGGTAGTGTTCCCAGGTATCTGCTCCCTCTGTCCTTCCAGATGATAGCGGTCGTGGATTTGGAAGGTGCTATTATGAGGATCCTGGTGAGTTCCCAGTGTGTCTTGGAGATGTACACACTGTCACTAACTTTGCGTCGGGGTGGAGGGATTGAATGTTTGTGGAAGGGATGCCAATCAAATGGGCTGCTTTGTACTGGATGGTATCAAGCATCATGAGTATTGTTGGAGCTGCATTCATCCAGGCAAGTGGAGAGTATTCCATTACACTCCTGATTGTACCTTGTAGATTGTGAACAGACTTTGGGGAGGCTGGAGGTGAGTTACTCATCACAGGATTTCTAGGCCCCGGCCTGCTCTTGTAGCCACAGTAGTTATCTGGCTAGTCCTGTTCAAGTTGTAGTCAAAGGTAACATCAAGGATGTTGATGATGGGGGAGTCAGCGATGGTGATACCATCGAATGTCAGATGGTGATGGTTAGATTCTCTCTTGTTGAGATGGTCATTGCCTGGCACTTGTGAGGCGCGAATGTTAATTGTCACTTGTCAGCCTAAGCTTGGATATTACCCAGGTCTTGCTGCATTTGGACATGGACTGCCTCACATCTGAGGAGTCGTGAACATTGTTCAGTCATCAGCGAACAACCCCAATTCTGAAGGAAGGAAGGTCATTGCTGAAGCAGTTGAAGGTGTTTGGGCCTAGGACACTTCCCTGAGAAACTTCTGCACTGATGCCCTGGAGCTGAGATAATTGACCTTCAACCCCAACAACCATCTTCCTTTGTGCCAGATATGACTCCAGTCAGTGGAGATTTTTCCCTTGATTCCCTTGGACTCTAGTTTTGCTTGGGCTCCTTGATGCCACACTCAATCAAATACTGTCATGATATCACTGTCACCTCACCTCTCGAGTTCACCTCTTTTGTCTATGTTTGAACCAAGGTTGTAATGAGCTCAGGAGCTGAGTGGCCCTGGCGGAATCCAAACTGGGTGTCAGTGAGCAGATTATTACTGAGTAAGTGCTGCCTGATGGCTCCTTCCATCACATTACTGATGATTAACAGTGGATTGATGGGGTGGCAATTGGCACAGATAATGAAACTGTCGACCTAAAGTCTTATATTAGACAGTGTGCAGAAAATTTTACAATATGCAATCCAGGCATGTGCTAGGAGCATTGAAATGTAAAGTCCCATCCATAGGATCTTCGCTGCAGCATCACAATGAATATGAAATGCAAGAAACAAAGAAAATTACAGCAAAGGACCAGGCTCTTCGGTCCTCCAAGCCTGCACCGACCATGCTGCCCATGTGAACTAAAACCCCCTCCCCTCCCAGGGACCATATCCCTCTATTCCCATCCTATTCATGTATTTGTCCAATCGCCCCTTAAAACTCACTATTGTATCTGCTTCCACTACCTCCCCCGGCAGCGAGTTCCAGGCACCGACCACCCTCTGCGTAAAAAACTTGCCTCGTACATCTCCTTTAAACCTTGTCCCTTACACCTTAAACCTATGCCCCCTAGTAATTAACTTTTCCACCCTGGGAAAAAGCTTCTGACTATCCATTCTGTCCATGCCCCTCATAATCTTGTGGACTTCTATCAGGTCAGCCCTCAATCTCTGTCGTTCCAGTGAGAACAAACCAAGTTTCTCCAATCTCTCCTCATAGCTAATGCCCTCCATACCAGGCAACATCCTAGTAAATCTTTTCTGTACCCTCTCCAAAGCCTCCACATCCTTCTGGTGGTGATTGACTATGTTTCGATAATGGGCATGTCATTTGGGAGGACTACGTGGTCAGATTAAAAAACCTGTGTAGTGTGCTACTGGGGATATACTGGTGTATCTGGAATATATTCTACACAGAGGAGTGGGCCTTGTGCGTTAATATATACAGATAAACTCACTGCTGGCTAAGCAAATGGAAAAGTCTGAACAGTTTTCAATGATAACTTTAAGAGAATCCGTAAGGAACAGCAAATGTTTGAGTGGGCAGAGATATACCTCTTCAACCACATTCCCTGTGAAGATCTGGGAATAGTTTGGATGAATGTACTTTTCCCTCCAATCCTGCAAAACAAAAATTGTGATAGTCAGGAATAAATAAAAGATGAAGGCAGTTCAGGCACTTGAGACGGCAGAGGTACACACAGCAGGCTCTCCCTTCAATCCCTTCCCCCAGAGTTTAGTACTTGGTCTGTATCAGGCTTCTGTCCAGAATTTAACACAGTAAGAAGTTTAACAACACCAGGTTAAAGTCCAACAGGTTTATTTGGTAGCAAAAGCCACACAAGCTTTCAGAGCCCCAAGCCCCTTCTTCAGGTGACTCACCTGAAGAAGGGGCTTGGAGCTCCGAAAGCTTGTGTGGCTTTTGCTACCAAATAAACCTGTTGGACTTTAACCTGGTGTTGTTAAACTTCTTACTGTGTTTACCCCAGTCCAACGCCGGCATCTCCACATCAGAATTTAACACCCAGCTGAAGCTCAGCACTCCATCTTCCACCAAAACCTCAGAGGAACGCAAACTGAGTGATGAGGAACCCTTTATAATAACAGCATGAACCGGAAATGCAACCACGCACAAAGAATTGGGGAGACTGGGACCTGTCAGAAAGAGGATGTAACCATCAGGAGCAATTCCATCATTTCCATCACCTGAAAAGACTCGCATTCCAACCATTATCTTGCAATTGTGTCTCTGTCTATATATGCCGTGTTTGTGAAACCGACCTCTCCACTCACCTGATGAAGGAGCAGCGCTCCGAAAGCTCGTGATTCCAAATAAACCTGTTGGGCTTTAACCTGGTGTTGTGAGACTTCTTATTGTGCCCCACCCCAGTCCAATGCCGGCAACTCCACACAATCATTTGGAGCAGAGGAGCAATAAGCCATGCCAGAATAACTTGTGGGGATGGGTGCTGAACCAAGTGGAAATTACACATTCCTCTTAACCTTTCCTTTCCTGGAAGCTGCTGCTGTAGGGTGAACCTTTACTTGGTATTTGTTCCACCATTTTAACGGTGAATGGATGGTAAGGTGAGTTGTAAACCCGCGCACTGCCACAGGAATCTGGCCTGAGACTATTTTAAGTCCTGGTCTTCATTAACATTTCTTTCTCCCAGAATGATTGGGAAGCAACAGTCTCTCATCATTGCCGACCGACATGTGATAGGTGGCGGGGTCAGCCCCTCGTATTCTGGAAAGTGCATTGATGTGCAGGGGAGGGGTGTGGTCGAGGGAGGAATCTGGCTTTGGGGTGGCCTTTGCTTTCTTTGTGAGGGCTGAAGGAGCGCTTCTGCTCTCAACTCCAAAAAAGGGGATGAGAAGCACATTGGCTGGGATTCTCCCAGCCCCCTGTGCTGTCCGGGGGGTTCGGGAGGCCGGCGATCGGGGGTGTGGGGGGTGGGTTGAAGACAATATCAGGAGTTTAGCAATTGGGAGGCAGGCGAGTGGGAGAGGCCACTGCGCATGCATCGATCTCCCCACTGACTGATCAGCACATGCGCAGTGGCCCGCTCAGCACTATGCCAGCGGCCTCTCATAAGATATAGGAGCAGAATTAGGACATTCGGCCCATCGAGTCTGGGATGAGGAAGGGCTGACACCCCGCCCCCACTTTCCAGCGCGAATCTCCCTGGGGCACTCTGCATTGCACAGAGTGTCAGAGATTCGTTAAACTAAGTGTGCCCAAAAAACGGGCACTTCGCTTTTTTTGGGAGAATCCCGGCCATCTTCTTCCCGCCTCCTCTGGGACTGATCCTCTTTTGTCCAGAGGTGAGGGAACCCATAGCGCCGACCCGTACTAAATTTACAGTCAAGTCTCAATGAGATCATCAGGATACAACTCGCACATGTGAGAAAGGATCTCATTGGCTTTGCATGGGTGCTTGCTGAGGGAGGAAGGGGCAAGGGGATCACGGTGGCACGAGGGCAGAGGCATTTTAATTGCTTATGTGCTTGATCTTTGATGGGTGGGAAGGGTTCAAAGGTCCTGCAGTGTCACCATACAATTTTTGCTTCAGTTTTAAAGTGGTCACATAAATGGATAGGGTGGTAAAGAAGGCATTTGGCATGCTTGCCTTTATTGGTTAGGGCATTGAGTACAAGTGTTAGGATGTCACACTGCAGCTTTACAAAACTTTGGTTAGGCCGCGCTTAGAGTATGTTGTTCAATTTTGATCGCCACTTTCGGAGAAGGTGCAGAAGAGGTTTACCAGGGTGCTGCCTGGAATAGAGGGTATAAGCTTTAAGGAGAGGCTGGCCAAACTGGGGCTGTTTTCCCTGGAGCGGCAGAGGCTGAGGGGAGACCTGATAGAAGTCTATCAAATCATAAGAGGCATACATAGGGTTGACAGTCAGAATCTTTTTCCCAGAGTTGAAATGTCTAATACTAGGGGGCATGCACTTAAGGTGAGAGGGGCAAAGTTTAAAGGAGATGCGAGGGGCAAGTTTGTTTTACACAGAGAGTGGTAGGTGTCTGGAATGCACTGCCAGGGATGGTGGCGGAGGCAGATATGATATGGGCATTTAAGGGGCTTTTAGATAAGCATGAATATGCAAATAATAGAGGGATTATGGACCAAGGGCAGGCAGATGGGATTAGTTTAATTTGGCATCATGTTCAGCACAACACTGTGGACCGAGGGGCCTGTTCCTATGCTGTAATGTTCTATGTTTAATGTGCAGACCACCCCCAGCTATATAAATGCAAGCTGATGTTTTTGCATCATTAACATATTCCTCAAAGGATTTAAACGCCGTGTCAAGGCATAAAAGATAATGTGCAGCATGAAACACAAGCACTTTCATTTGAATTACTTTTTAACTTCACAATTTTTCCCGTTTCCTTTCTCTTGCAGCAGGGCCCCACAGGACAGCAAATTAATTGGTCGTGGAGCCCACAAATGTTAACGTTACAGCTTCACATCTGGCTCTCCCACCCTTTCGTTATGAAGACATTTCTGTTCCCTCCGCGCTACTCCACAACTGCTGATTAAGTGCAGCACGTCAACCAAGCCCGTTTGTACTAAAAGGGGACTCTTGCAAATTACAACGAGCGCAAATGATAAAAGGGAGAAATAAGGAAAGGAAATTGTTCTCAAAATGAAGTGGAAGCTCATGACTTAAGCGTTGTATCAAACAAATGCATATTGAATGAAATTCATTGTGGAAATAAAACTTCTGCATATTTATAACAGCATATTAGAAGTGGGGAAACTGTATGGGAATGTTGGCAGCTCATAGAGTCATAGAGGTTCACAGTGTGGAAACAGGCCCTTCGGTCCAACTTGTCCATGCCGCCCAGTTTTTAACCACTAAGCTAGTCCCAATTGCCCGCATTTGGCCCATATCCCTCTATACCTTTTCAGCATTTTCTGGCTTTATTTCAGACGTCCAGCATTTGCAGTATTTTGCTGTTAGAATAGAAATTTTAATTTGCACTACATGGCAGTGAGATTACCATTGTAACATAAGAGGGGAAACTTTTTAAATTGTGTTATATTCGGACGAAAAGCAAGTATTATCTTAAATGTGTGATCTGAATTGAACATCATAGGAACATAGGAATTAGGAGCGAGAGTAGGCCATTCAGCCACTTGAACCCACTCCACCATTTAACATGTCATAGAGTCATAGTCATAGAGGTTTACAGCATGGAAACAGGCCTTTTGGCCCAACTTGCCCATGCTGTCCTTTTTTTTAAATCCCAATTGCCCACGTTTGGCCTATATCCCTCTATACCCATCGTACCCATGTAACTGTCTAAATGCTTTTTAAAAGACAAAACTGTACAGGGCTCTACCACTACCTCTGGCAGCTTGTTCCAGACACTCATCACCCTCTGTGTGAAAAAGTTGCCCCTCTGCACCCTTTTGTATCTCTCCTCTCTCACCTTAAACCCTAATGGTAATGATTAGTGAAAAAAATTCATGTTCACAAAACATGATTTTAGCAGCTGCTACATGGGGTTTAATCCCATTCAACACACTGACTCCGGACACTGATTGTCCAGCTGTATTTGTGCACATGTGCACCTGCGCGTTAGCACTCAGCTCGTATTGCATCAAGTACGTGCAGTTTCTGCCGCCACTGATGGTGTGGTATGCGTCCAGCAGCCAGTGCCAGTACTGGCTTGTGCCTTTGCACTGTGATGCCTTCACACACCGACAATTGGCAACCGCTCTCTCTGGCTCTGGGCAGCTGTGTCCTGGTTGCTATGCCTCCACCTCTTGCTGCTCGTAGCTTGGCGAAGCCATCCAGTCTGCCACTGCCCCAACCCTCGGTGACAGGGTATCACCACTAGACTAATCATCCAGAAACTCAGCTAATGTTTTGGGAACCCAGGTTCGAATCCCGCCACGGCACTTCGTGGAATTTGAATTCAACAAAAAAAGATATCTGGAATTCAGAGTCTACTGATGACCATGAAACCATTGTCGGAAAAACCCATCTGGTTCACTAATGTCCTTCAGGGTAGAAAATCTGCCGTCCTTACTCGCTCTGGCCCTCATGTGACTCCAGATCCACAGAAATGTGGTTGACTCTCAACTGCAACTAGGGATGGGCAATAAATGTTGGCCAGCCAGCGATGCCCGTGTCCCACGAATGAATAAAAAAACCCTCGCCTTCATCGCTTCTCGGCCTTTTGGCTAAGAACAAGTGTAGTATGGTCGGCTGCACTTGGTTGAGGTCATTAGGTTACACTGAAGCTTCATATGTTTCATATGAAGCAATTTTTAAAAGCGGCATCTTGGCCTTTTGGCTAAGATGCAAATGAGCTCAAGTCTTGGAGGAGGAACCTCCCCCTTCTCCAATCAACTTGACTCATGTAGATCAGGCCCAGGACAGGATGGTTTGGTCGCTCGCCCTGTCTTGTCAGTCTGGATCTGAAATGTCTCAACTTGTTGAGACTCTGAATTGGATTTGATTTGATTGAATTGGAAAAGTATAAAAAAAAACCCTCGCCTTCACTCTGCGTTACTCGGTGCTCCGCTCGCTGGCTGTAACCAGCTGCAGTCTATCAGGCTCTTTCTTGTTTCCTTGGACTCCACATCTCGCTTTGTAACCAAGCAGACCTTCCTCCTTCTCAATGTTTCTCCTGGATCTGTGCTATCTTTGATGCAGTAGCTGTCTGGGACGTCACTGGCTTTGGTGTTATGGGCACTGTAAGTACATGTGCGGGAAGTGAGCCTTCTGCAGTTGCAGCTTCTCACAGTAATGGTTAGAGGCACCTCCCCAATGCCCCTCACCAAAATCCTTTGGGAAATACGTTTCATATGCAAAAAACATCAACTTGCTGGAAGTGGTGTTGCATATTAAAGATAAAGAAAAACTCGCACGGTTACACAGTGGGAGCTTTTAAACAAAGTTTAATTCTTTATCCAAGTGGAAAAGCTGATCGCAACTATGAGAACCACATTTTCTGGGATGTGAGGGCAAACTTGTAACCATTATTGAGTTTAAAGAGAGATTAGGATCCACCTTGCAACTGCTAAAAGTAACTTGCATATTTAAAATTAATTATTACATCCTGTAAGTGTCAACTACAAGGGACACAGTAAGAAGTCTCACAACACCAGGTTAAAGTCCAACAGGTTCATTTGGAATCACGAACTTTTGGAGCAGCGCTCCGAAAGCTTGTGATTCCAAATAAACCTGTTGGACTTTAAGCTGGTGTTGTGAGATTTCTTACTGTACATACCCCAGTCCAATGCCGGCATCTCCACATTATAATTATAAGGGAGCACAGGTTCAAGGTGAGGAGGGAATGCTTAAGGAAGACATGCGACGGAAGTTTTTCACGCAGAGAGTGGTGGGTGTCTGGAATCCTCTACCAGAGGTGGTGGTGGAAGGCGGCACATTAGCAACTTTTACGAGGCATCTGGATGGCTACATGAATAGGGAGGGAATCGAGGAATATGGTCCGGATAAGGGCAGAAGTTTCTTCTAAGTTTAGTTAGGGCATCAGGAATGGCATGGGCCTGGAGGGCCGAAGGGCCTGTTCCTGTGCTGTACTTTTTATTCTTTGTTTTTATTCCCATGCAGCAATATTTTTCAGCACTGAATAAGCACCTGTAAATATGAAGTTTTGTCTCCACCATGAGCTTTGTTTAATAGGCATTGGTCTGAAATAAAGGTCGAGCCAGGGACGTGCCGACTGCCCCCCCTCAGAGGGGGTTTTCTGCTGGCAGAGGTGGCTCACCTTTCTTCCGGTCTCACCAAAGCTCATGGCCATTTGCGCTGCTCGACGGTTACGCCGCTGGGGAACCCTCTTGCGGGGCTGGGGGTCATCTGCGGCGGGACCAGAAGATCCAGCCGGCGGGAAGGGCTGGAATATTCAGCCGGAAGTCATGAACTTCCACTTGACCTTAGGAACAATTTGCCTTAAAAATAACATTTCAATAAAACTCAGGGCATTTCAATTGCTAACAGGCGTGGTTTCTGACAGATTAGGAAGGCAATCTGCAATTTTTGCAGTGTAGAAAATGCAAGTCTTTCTTTTCTTTCATTTTATATTAAAAGGAAACTCTGGTTCAGAGCTCAGATGTCTCCTATTCTCCTTATATGTTTAATATTCTTGTAATTAGTATCAAACGTTTCTGCTATAAGCATAAAAAGGCTAATATAACTCTAATCAATAGAATTGCATTTGTACATATAGGATATAATACTATACAGAGAGTAGGGTGGCGCGGTGGCACAGTAGTCAGCACTGCTGCCTCGCAGCGCCAGTGACCCTGGTTGAATATCGACCTTGGGTGACTGTGTGAAATTTGCACATTATCCCCATGTCTGCGTGGGTTTCCTCTGGGTGCCCCGGTTTCCTCACACATGCCAAAAATGTGCAGGTTAGGTTGATTGGCCATGGTAAATTGCCTCTTGGTGTCAGGGGTATTAGCAGAGTAAATACGTGGGGTTACGGGGATAGGGCCTGGGTGGGATTGTTGTTGGTGCAGGCTCGATGGGCCAAATGGCCTCCTTTGACATTGTAGGGATTCTATGATTTAAAAATCAGGCTGGAGACCTCAACTTTCAATACCTCCCTCAGTAATGCCTTTTAATCATCTGTTGGTAGCTTTGTAATCACAGAAGCTTATTTATTTTATTTATTAGTGTCATAAGTAGGCTTACATTAACACTGCAATGAAGTTAGTGAAAATCCCCTCGTCACCACACTCCGGTGCCTGTTCAGGTACACTGAGGGAGAATTTAGCATGGCCAATACACCTAACCAGCACGTCTTTCAAACTATGGGGCGAAACTGGAGCACCCGGAGGAAACCCACGCAGATACGGGGAGAACGTGCAGGCTTCGCATAGACAGTGACCCAAGCCGTGAATTGAACCTGGGTCCCTGGCGATGTGAGGCAGCAGTGCTAACCATTGTGCCACCTGAGCAGCCCTTACAGCATAGGAGGCTGGTGTTCAGTCCATCATTGTTATGCTGGCTTAGAATAAGTTGTCAAACTAGTCCTGCTCTCTTGCCCCTTTTCCTTAGCCCTGCAATCCACCCCCGCCGCCCCACCCCCCCACCCAACCATTATGTATTTATCCAACTTTCTTTTAAAAGTTACTACCAAATCTATTTCCACAACACTTTCAGGCAATACAGTCCCGATCACATGTTACATAAAAGAAATTCTCATCTCATTTTGTCAACTGCCCCAAGTCTGTCTCCCTTGCGTAATGCATGTGTTAAAACTATTGTCTCTTCTTCAGAGAGAAAATTACCAGACTCTATTTCATCAGAAATGTAATTACAAACATTACTTTACCCATTGGTTTTCACCTGCCTGTGAAAATGATGCACGCGTCCATTTTATTTCTTATTCCTTTCATTCATTGCCGGTTGGCAAGAATGCAGCATTTACTTAAGTACATAAAATAAACAAAAAGCCCAGTGAACCATAAAACATGTCTCACACTTCATCATAAATACCACCAGATTACTGTAAAGGAAATGCATTTTAGTCAGCTCCATAGTTGATAAAAAGATCGAGAAAAGAATGTTGAGCTATCAGTGAAATAAACATTTTTTTTAAAGAGTATGAAACCTTGGTCTTTAAATGCTTAATGTTTCTATCCTATATATCCTCGCAATGTGCAAGGTTTTTCAGAATGATGTTTACGACTTTTCCCAATCTACGTGAGGTGTGCATCCTATATCTTAATCTGCGCCAGTGTGCCAAAACATGAAATAAATACATCCAACGATTGGTTGGTCTGTTGCACATTCCACAGTGGATGAACAGCCTTGAAAATTATAGCAAATGACAAAACATCCATATCATTGATCATTTCTACAATAAGAAGTCTCACAACACCAGGTTAAATTCCAACAGGTTTATTTAGAATCACAAGCTTTCGGAGCATTGCTCCTTCATCAGGTGAGTGGAGGTAGGTTCACAAACAGCATTATATAGACAAAGACACAATTACAAGATATTTACAGATTGGAATGGTTGGAATGTGAGTCTTTACAGGTACAAACAGTGTGCATGGAGAGAGGGATAATCACAGGTTAAAGAGGTGTGAATTATCTCAAGCCAGCTCCACCTCATTTCTACAATCGGAAAGTGCAAGTAAAATCTAAAATCCAGTAACAATCCTGAATTCTTTAGACTGTCACTGGACTAGTAAGAAGTCTCACAACACCAGGTTAAAGTCCAACAGGTTTATTTGGTAGCAAATACCATAAGCTTTCGGAGCGCTGCTCCTTCGTCAGATGGATTGGAAATGTGCTCTCAAACAGTGCACAGAGACACAACATCAAGTTACAGAATACTGATTAGAATGCAAATCCCTAAAACCAGCCAGGTCTTAAAGGTACAGACAATGTGGGTGGAGGGAGCATTAAACACAGGTTAAAGAGATGTGTATTGTCTCCACACAGAACAGCTAGTGAGATTCTGCAAGCCCAGGAGGCAAGCTGTGGGGGTTACTGATAATATGACATAAATCCAACATCCCGGTTTAGGCAGTCCTCATGTGTGCGGAACTTGGCTATCAGTTTCTGCTCAGCGACTCTGCGCTGTCGTGTGTCGTGTGGGCCGCCTTGGAGAACGCTTACCTGAAGATCCAAGGCTGAATGCCCGTGACTGCTGAAGTGCTCCCCCACAGGAAGAGAACAGTTTTGCCTGGTGATTGTCGAGCGGTGTTCATTCATCCGTTGTCGTAGCGTCTGCATGGTTTCCCCAATGTACCATGCCTCGGGACATCCTTTCCTGCAGCGTATCAGGTAGACAATGTTGGCCGAGTTGCAAGAGTAGGTACCGTGTACCTGGTAGATGGTGTTCTCACGTGAGATGATGGCATCCGTGTCGATGATCTGGCACGTCTTGCAGAGGTTGCTGTGGCAGGGTTGTGTGGTGTCGTGGTCACTGTTCTCCTGAAGGCTGGGTAGTTTGCTGCGGACAATGGTCTGTTTGAGGTTGCGCGGTTGTTTGAAGGCAAGAAGTGGGGGTGTGGGGATGGCCTTGGCGAGATGTTCGTCTTCATCAATGACATGTTGAAGGCTCCGGAGCCCACATTGTCTGTACCTTTAAGACCTGGCTGGTTGTAGGGATTCGCATTCTAATCAGTATTCTGTAACTTGATTTTGTGTCTCTGTGCACTGTTTGAGAGCACATTTCTACTCCATCTGACAAAGGAGCAGCGCTCCGAAAGCTTATGGTATTTGCTGCCAAATAAGCCTGTTGGACTTTAACCTGGTGTTGTGAGACTTCTTACTGTGTTTACCCCAGTCCAACGCCGGCATCTCCACATCATGACTGGACTCGTAATCCAGAGACCCTGAGTAATGCTCCAGGGACTGGGTTTCGAATCCCATCACAGAGAAAGCCTTGGACGTGGAGAAGATGTCTCCATTAGTAGGAGAGACTAGGATCTGAGGGCACAACCTCAGAGTAAAGGGACAACCCTTTAGAACTGAGATGAGGAGGAATTTCTTCAGCCAGAGGATGGTGAATCTGTGGAATTCATTGCCATGTAAGGCTGTAGAGGCCGGGTCATTGAAGTATTTAAGACAGACATAGATAGGTTCTTGATTGGTAAGGGAATCAAAGATTACGGGGAAAAGGCGGGAGAATGGGGTTGAGAAACATATCTGCCATGATGAATAGAGGAGCAGATTTGATGGGCCGAATGGCCTAATTATGCTCCTAATTACTATGGTCTTATCGAGTATACTGGAAGACTGTGCAGTCGCAGCAAGGTTTACAGGCACCATAATCAGCACTAATTATCAAAATAACCTAGTGACCACTTATGTCAAGCAGTCATGTGTTAGCATTATAGGTCAAATCAGGTGTTGCAAGGCATTTGTGTAACTTTAGATTTAAATCATCAGAGTGTTGTTCTCAATGCCGTGAGATTATTTCTGAAGGTGTGAAGTTTACTCACTGCCTTATTACAAATTTACAAGTACAGGTCATCATCTACGCAACACACTCATGTTACAGGTTGTACATGTTAAATAATGCATTGTGATTAATGTATTTTCTCAAGTAATTGAATAAATGAAAACTCTGCAACAGAACATAATCGATTAACTGAAGCGAGTTAAATATGGATATTTGTTAACGCTTGGAATAAGAGCATCATTTTTTTTTTAGAAAATCGGACTTCAAAATGCACGCATCAGATTCAGAACCTCATTAACAATTTCAAAACACTCACCAGTGGGTTGTCAAAGATTTCCCATAGGTCAGCGTGCATGTGTGAGGCATTGTAATTTTCTGTTGGAAGAAGTCGTCCAAATTCATGCTGGTTGCTAATGTACATGAAAATGCCCTATATATCAAAATTTTAAAAATTACTACTTAAAAGTGACAATGATTACAAAAGAAAAATGAAAACTGAAACAGTCGAAAAAAGCTGAAACATTCTACACATTTCTTGAATGAGTGTCTGTGTTCCGACAATTAAAGGTCGGTGTTAATGTGACAACTTGTGTGAAAGGCTACGCGGCAGACAGACACTGTAGAATTACAGAGAAAAATGAAAGACTTCTCTCAATCTCCAGAGTGCTCAATAATTGTGCAAATTTGATTAGCAGAATTCTTGCAAGAGATTGCAGTCACACTCCTGACCCCCCCCCCCAGCATCTCCCCAAGGCTGTGGTACGAGCCAGTTCCGGAAGGGATGAATGCAGGTGAGGGTCAGCCTGTCAAATGCATCTGCAAAGTGTGTTTTGTAAAGAATTTCCTTACTCCATTAAATTTGAGGCTTGATCTGACTTTCAAACAGAAGATGGTGCTTGCTAAGAATGCCTAACCAGTTAGTGCTTGTTCTTCAAATATCATTTCATGCATAGGAAATAATCCTTTGTGCACTTGGTACAATTTCATGTACAACAGACTCTGAGCATCGAATAGCGATGTTATTTTCAAGGGAACCTGATCCCAGAGATGTTGCCTTAAAGCATCAAACTCCTGCTTCAATCTACCTGGAAATAGACAACGCTATTCAACCTGTTTTAAATAATTAAAACACGCAAGAGTGGAGCCACAATTGGAGATCGCAATCAGCTTTCTGGAAATAGACGAAGAATAGTGAAATTCATAATTTTTTTTTTAAAAAGGCCAGGTTTTGATCTTTTGAATTATCTCTTTGCTACAGAATGACAGAAGATCAAAATATAAACTAACGCAAACATAACATACATACCCATACATTAGCTTAAAACAATTTCAACCCAGATAGTTCATCAAAGTATTTTGCATCTTTACAAAAAGCAAGACATATGGATTAAGTCCAAAAGCACTGAGCATCCTTGAATATCCCAATACACTGAAATTGCATTGTATACATTTAACAGAGCTTTATCTTATCTAGGTAACAAAATACTGCAACCTCTGCATCCATATTTGTAGCGAGATAGTGCAAGGTTAGATTTCAGATGTGCTTGTTTCGACTGGGATGGAATCCATGGAATGGATCCCTCGAACTGATGGAGGTCTATCCATTGATTAGGCAACAAAAGTTGGCGTTTATTGCTCAGAGTCCTACCCCGCTGAGCAGAAGAATACTTCAGGTGGCACGACTCTGGCTGGATGAATATAAGGGGGTCTCAAACCTATTGCATTCTTGAAATGAAAGAATTGAGAGGATAATACAAACCTTAATTTCATATTTTAAAAAAATAATGCCATTGGTGAAATTACACAGGATGCCGTTTAGTAAGACCAAAGTCATCTTTTCACAAGAGGTCACACCGGACAGATTTATAACCAATCAGTTGACCTTAATTGGCCTGGCTTTTCTGTCGTTGGTTTTATGTCCATTAAAACAGACAGCAAAGGTTTTGGGATGGGGGGAAATCACAGGCTGGCGAGTGCAGTGAACCCAGAACGTCATAGAAGATGAGGACATTTCCAAAACCCATCTCATCGAGGTTTACAGCATGGAAACAGGCCCTTCGGTCCAATTTGTCCATGCCACCCAGTTTTTACCACTAAGCTAGTACCGATTGCCCGCATTTGGCCCATATCCCTCTATACTCATCTTACCCATGTAACTGTCTAAATTCTTTACAAAAGACAAAATTGTACCCGCCTCTACTACTGCGTCTGGCAGTTCGTTCCAGACACTTGCCACCCTACGAGTGAAAAAATTGCCCCTCCGGGCCCTTTGTATCTCTCTGTTGCACTTTTGTTTGGCACGATGCAAGGTTCGGCAGAATTCTTGCATCCTTGATTAGAAAAATGAATCTATTGAAAGGGAAGCACGTTAATGGTACATTAACATTAGTTCAATATCCTACCCATTTAAAGCACAGCTTCACAGAATAACAGAATCCCTACAGTACAGAAGGAGGCCATTTGGCCCATTAAGTCTGTACCAACCACAATCCCACCCAGGCCCCATTCCTGTAACCCCACAAATTTACTCTGTTAATTCCTCTGACACTAGGGTCAATTTAGCATGGCCAATCCACCTAACCTGCACATCTTCGGACAGTGGGAGGATACCGGAGCACCCGGAGGAAACCCACGCAGACACAGGGAGAATGTGCAAACTCCACACAGACAGTGACCCGAGACCAGAATTGAACCCGGGTCCCTGGCGCTGTGAGGCAGCAGTGCTAACCACTGTGCCACCATGTTTGATGATTGTGTCAACTGACTTTACTCCCAAATGCAATATGCTTGCCATAGGGAGTATCAGGTGCAGTGCCACACCATCAACATATTGCAAATGGAAGAGAATATGCCCTTGTCCCCTTACTGGTTTAATGTGTGCACTATGTCATTTGATAATGGAACAAATTTATTAACGCTGTGCGGTGAACAGGTAGTATATAACTGAACCAATTTTTGATTCTATGTTATGGGATGGAGGATCAAAACTAATGATTAAGAGAGCTTCTAAATAGCAGCAGGGAACATGGAGGATGGGGGGAAAATTTGGTAGAATTACCAGGATCTGTAAACACTTTTGAATAGAAATCTTTATCATTCTGCTCTGTTGTGATACAAAATGTGAAATGCAGCAGAAGTTGCCATCAGACTTTTGAATGGACCTACCTTATATTAAATTGATTCTTCTCCACACCCTAGCTATGACTGTAACACTATATTCTGCACCCTCTCCTTTCCTTCTCTATGAACGGTATGCTTTGTCTGTATAGCGCGCAAGAAACAATACTTTTCACTGTATACCAATACATGTGACAATAAATCAAATCAGATCAAAAAGGTTCAAATCTTTTTTCATGTTGCCCTTCCAACTCTTCAACCAACTCTTTAAGAACTGGATGAAGGACTTCATAACTAGGTTGTCTTCTAACCATGTAACATAATTCCTTTCCTGATGTGAGAAAAGCTTTCTGCAAGCCCCCAACTACCCTCTAAATTTGAGAATTTATTTGAACACTGAATAACTAGAAAGAAACAACAGTAGTGATGTACTAGGATTCTGCTATTGTGCCTGTTTCCAATTCAGGCTTAATAAATCACAGTATGCTATACTAGTTTCCTTATTATATACTGCAGACAAAATACCATCTACAATGGGAAAACTGTGATAAATGAACCTTGCTCCTGCTGACAAGACTTCTATTCAAATACTTCCTCTTTTTGAACCGCAGTGTTTATAAATATGCTTGTCCTGACTGATAGGTCCAGGCTATATTAAATAGCAGACACAAGCTCTCACTTTCTCTTTTTTAACTGCTGTGTTCATAAACATTCTTATTCTTAACTGAATTATTTATAAACAGGCTTGTTCTTTGATCTGAAGATCTTGGCCGAGTGTTTTTTTTCCCATGATGAGACTTCTTCAACCAACCATAGCATTCCTGCACTGGAAGTAGCTTTCAGCTATAGAAGAGGCTGGTACCACTTCCCCTTGTGGCAGTGGCACCCTGGCAGTGACCACAGATTGTCATGCTAGGGTGTCTGAGGGCACTGCAAGTTTCACACTGCCAAGGGATCTGAAGGAGGGTGGGTCTGAGTGAGAGGGTTGGGTTAAAGGGAAGGGTGGGGGCTGTTGCTTTCCCCTTTTCAGAGTGTCTCTCTTGTTGGGGTGGGGATCAGCCCTCCAACTGGTCGGGGGGGGGGGGGGAAGGGGAGCGTTCAGGTCAGGTCACTCACATGCCTGGGTGGTGTTGGAGGGGGGTTGGGGAGGAATGTGACCTAAACATTTACTGGTGGGGATGTGGTTTCCCCTCTACAGGAAGTGTTGGGGTGCTCCCCTTGTCTGCTGCGGGAGACGGGGGTGTGGGGAATGTACTCTGTGATCGGGGTGCCCTTTAAAAATGGTCACCTGATCTCTGTGAAGCCAGGTTGGCCGGCGTGTTTTGCATTCTGCATACATTTACATTGTAAAAGTGGCTGAATTCCACCTGCCAGGCAATGCCACAATCCAGGAAGTGCAGCAATTCCCAATATATATCCAATGGACTTAGGGGGAGGGATTTTGAGACTCTAGACAGACATTGTTGTGGGCATGATGGGCAAATTTGGAGAATCGTTAAAAGCCAACAGCTCTCCAAGTTTTCCTGTCCCACCCGCGACGATATCCACCAGCGTCAGGGCTGGAAATCCTACCCAGGATGTGAGATAGTTCACGGTGGAATTTGATCTTCCTAACTTGTGGAATAAGCCCAATTATTTATCTAAAGTTTTCCGACCCTAGGCCTGAAGACCTTTTCGAAAACAAAATAACAAGGAGTATTTTTATTTATTCTTCTAGGTTCTGTGTCCACCTACGGTTGAGTTTTAAAGTAGTCAGATTTTCCCCTGTTTATTTAATAAGACATAATACCCAAGTGTTCTCCGTGTAGTTCTAAACTCCTGCTCACTTGCATGATGAGCACAACGTCCCAGGGCTTGTCATAGCACACTCACAAGATCTTCTTTAATGACAGAACAGCTTGGGATCCTGGAGCTCCTTGAGTGTTTCAGAGTCTTCAGCACTTAAAGATAAATCACGCTGCCCAAGAATTTGTTACTGATCCACTGTATCCCAGCATCCCACACAGCATATGCACACGGGTCTTCTTCACCGATGGGATTAAGTGACATCATTCCAGAATGTTCTGCTCTTTATCCTCACTGCAAGAATATTCAAGAGGCTTGACACCCTTCAGGACAAAGCAGCTGGATGTATTGGCAAGGCCATCTCCTATCTCCACCTCTGACTCCAGTGTGTACGATCTATAGGATCCACAGCAAATGCACACCAAATAGCACCTCCCAAACCTGCAATCGTTACCATCTAGAAGGACAAAGGCAGTAGCCACATGGAAAGTTCTGAGACGGTTGGGGAGGCTCCACCATTAAGTGCATTTAAGGCTGAGATAAATAGATTTTTGGTCTGTCAGGGAATCGAGGGACATGGGGAGTGGGCAGAAAGCGGGGTGAAGCCCAAAGATCAGCCTTAATCGCAATGAATGATGGAACTGGTTCAATGGGTCAACTCCTGCTCCTTTTTGATATTCCTCATCTAACCACCAACTCCAAATTCTCCTTCAAATCACTCACTATCCTGATTTGGACATATATCGTCATTCCTTCATTACCGCTAGATCAAAACTCTGGAAGTCCAACCTAACCGATTGGTGGGAACACATGTTCAATGTAGCTCAAGAAGGTGGCTCTCCACCACATTTTCAAAGGCAGCTATGGATGGCAATAAATGCTGCCTTGCCAACAGCATCCATATTCCCAGCAGGAAGTTCTGAAAAAGTTATTTCTCATTTGTGGGTTAGACACAGTCTCAATACCGCCTGCTATGCAACTCCAACTTTGAATCACGCAGAGTAGAGCATTGTACCAGCATGCTACACGGCGTGTCAAGGTCATCCCCACTTGCGACTTGGTCAGATTCCAAGGCTCTCCAATGTCCATTCCATTCACTACGCACAAACACAGATAACATGGCTATTCTAATCATTCACTTAACAAAACAGAGCAAAGCACGGTAAAATCAAAAAGACATTTGCCCTCTTCAAAAGAAGTATGACTCCGATTAAACTGTAATTTTTGGGGAAAATTTGTAAGACAGTCATCAAATTCAAATGACTTTTTTTTTTGCCTTCTGCGCTTGTCCAACCAATTATCCAAGTAATAATGGGGCAATTCTCACATTGCACAACTGACAATGGACAACAGAAAAGATACGTTCGCACAAGTACAGCATTCACACAAGTACAGGATTTAAACAAAGACTTCATACAGCTGGAAAGATCTCGTTGGATAAAGCAACATTACAAGAGTTTCTTTTTTTAAATGTAGGAAACAAATGTAAACCTTTGGGGGCTTGAACATATGGCAACTTTCCGGAGTAGGGGAGCCTTTTTCCTTTTCTATTTTCTAAAATAAAGGAGAAGCACTGGGTAAGATTCATTATTTTGTTTAAAATAAAATGTCTGGAATACATATTTGGAGGAGAGAGACAAGAGAAAACGCCAGAGATTTACAAGACCAACTTGAGTTTGCTGACAAAGCGTGCCTGGCTCACATCAACAGGCAGTTGCATGACAAAAGCTACGGAAAACAAGTGGCAGACAACAACCTGCTCATTCAACAAAAAAGAAAATACACGGCCCAGCCCTTTCAGTTGATTGTTGCAACATAAGCGGGGCCAGTTAGTAATGCAGGAATAGGGTTAGGGTCAATACAGGCAGAGAAGGGTTAGTCAAGGCAGTGCAGTCCAACACCGGCCACGTAATCCAATTGGCACAGGAATACGGTCCTCGCAGATGCACAGAACAAAACAAATCGCTTCCAATCATGGGGTCAAAACCGAAAAAAGATAAAGATAAATTGTCAAAGAGACAACAGATACATCTTAAACAGAAACAGGAATATCGTGCCTGATGAGGAACAGCATGTGCACATACAGTCAGTGCCACATCAATGGTAATACAGTACTTGCCAACTCTCTTGATTTGAGGTCAGTAGGCTTTCCTCCCACCTATTTGCTCATCAACGAAAATGGTGAAATCTGTTCATCTCATTTCCAATTTAAGCAATTGTCATATAAACACAGTGAAAAATGAAAAGCTCACAGTATTGCTTTGTTAACAGTAGATAAGTGTAAGAAACAGCAACAAAAAAAAAGAACAAAGCCTACGCAGAACTTTGATAAGTTTCTTACAGGAATCTCAGGACTCTGAACATGTGAGGCAGTCCCTTTTGCTTTTCTTCTTTGGAATTTGATATTACACCATCCTCCCCTTCTTCATATCAGGGCCCAGATGGATCGGAACAGGAAATGGCTTGAACTAATGAACCTGCTCGCCAACATAAACTTACAGACCAACAATCTACAAGTCTCTTAAATTTGTGTTGCCTTAAAAATTATTTAATTTGAAGTCATTCCGCATCCACAGCTGTGAGAAGTCCCCATTGGCGAACTCAAATAAACAGAAAAGTTGGCAAGTTTTTATGAGAAATAATATCTTTTTTACCCTTTTGAGAAATGTAGAAATATTATTGCAACAAAAATAACTTACAATATTTAACAATAAATTATCCAATAGGTTTTCCCCAATATTGCTTCATAATATTTGACTAAGAATTGAAAGAATATTTTTCCATACTACATTTATGTCACGTGCATTTGTGAGACGGTACATTGAAACAGTGACCCCACCTCACTGATACATGCATTAAGAGACTCATTCAAAGCAATTAATCTAAGGGCTGATTCCCCTCAAGGGTTCTGTGCATTACTTGCATTGCGACAACTGGTAATCCATCAAAATTGTTGCAGCACATTGCGAGTGCAGTTAAATTACTAATTTAATGAACTTACTTCAGCATGGTCTTATAATTGACATTGTATGGAATATTTCATTCACTAATTCTTCAGCGTATTGCCATGCTTGCCTAAACCCTTTATTTGAGATCGATTCTTGTACAAAAATCTTCCCAGAATTAAAAACATTAAAGAGAAGATTCTTGTCAAAATGAAATGTAGCTGATCCCTTACCTTTTCCCTGAGATTTCTGCAAAGTGACATATCAGAATCCATTGCGTTCTGCTTAAAATAGTTTTTCTCTTTTAGTTCCGTTCTCAAGGAGGCTCCTTTGATAAGGTACACGTGCGCTAGGTAGGGAACATTCCATACACCTCTACACAAAGAATGCGAAAATCACCACCATTTCTAAATAAATGTCTTCAAGTCAAACATGACATGCAACAAAACAATACGTATGGTGTTCAGAGATAGTCCTAAACACAGAAAGCCATTCGGTCAAAATGTTCCATTCAACAGAATTCCATACATCCTGATCAGAAAAATAGATACTCCAGTGGCACATTATAGGGGTCTATAAAATAATGAGGGACATAGGCAAGGCAGATAGTCAACATCTTTTCCCAAAGGTAGGGGAGTCTAAAACTAGAGGGCATAGGTTTAAGATGAGAGGGGAAAGATACAAAAGGGGAAAGATACAAAAGGGTCCAGAGGGCGGCACGGTAGCACAGTGGTTAGCACTGCTGCTTCACAGCTCCAGGGACCTGGGTTCGATTCCCGGCTTGGGTCACTGTCTGTGTGGAGTTTGCACATTCTCCTCGTGTCTGCGTGGGTTTCCTCCGGGTGCTCCGGTTTCCTTCCACAGTCCAAAAATGTGCGGGTTAGGTTGATTGGCCATGCTAAAAATTGCCCCTTCGAGACCTGAGATGCGTAGGTTAGAGGGATTAGTGGGTGGATATGGGGGTAGGGCCTGGGTGGGATTGTGGTCGGTGCAGACTTGATGGGCCAAATGGCTTCTTTCTGCACTGTAGAGTTTCTATGATTTCATGTCAACTGTTTTGCATTAAGAATGGGGCACCCCTAAGGTCATAGGTCCTGTTCCGAAACAACTTGTAGCATTTATACTATACAAGCCTATTGTTGTGTCAGAAGCTCAGACACATTGGGCGTGATTTTATGGACTCGCTCGGGCGAGACCGGAAATTCCCGCCCGAGGTCAACGGTGATTTCTGTTGCCGGACCCTCGCCCGCTCCGATTCATTGGCGGGCGAGGTGGTGGAGTTCCAGCCATTGGATGGGATTTTACAGCCTCGCTTGTTCGAAACCGTAAAATTCTGACCAAGGTCAACAGACCATCCCGTGGTCCTCCCCTCACCCAATCCGATTCCTGTGGCTGGCGGGATGGTAAAATTCCAGCCATTACGTTTTACTTGTTTATATGTCAATATTAAGCGATACAACTCCAAAGAGTGGGGCTAGGTGGATTGGCCATGGTAGATTAGCCCTTCATGTAAGGGGGATTAGCAAGGTAAATACGTGGGGATAGGACCTGGGTGGGATTGTCGTCGGTGCAGGCTTGATGGGTTGAATGGCCTCTTTCTGCACTGTAGAGATTCTATGATTCTAACTTTTGTTTAAATACAAGGTTAAAATTATTTATCAGCAGATCAGGTAGCATCTGTGGAGAGAGAAACAGAATTATCATCTCGGTCTGACGAGGAAATTAGAGATGAGCCAAGTTTTAAACAAGTACAGAAGCAGGGAAGGGGAGGAGGGGGATATAACAGAAGGGAAAATCTGTGATAGGCTGGAAGGTAGAAGAATTTGCATAGCAAAAGGAATGATGGGGCAAGGCAAAAGGAGACGGTAATGGCATAATCAATCAAGAAACAAGAGATGGATGCCAGTTAGCTGTGAATGGAAAAGCAGAATCATCAATATCTGCCTCCAAAAGCATTTTTAAAGAAACCCAATAATGAGGGGAAAATAATGAGGGCACAGGTTATGATCTGAAATTGTGCAACTCAATTTTGCATCTGGAAGGTTTTACAATGTCTAATCAAAAGATGTGGTGCTATTTGTCAGAGTGGAAGCTTGAGGAACAGCTCATCTCACAATTGGACATTTTACACACCTGGACAATTTCAGATCATAATCTCCGCTCCTATTTTTCTGAGTTATTCCTGTTTCAGGCGGCAACTGTTGATGATGATACTGCTTTTGCCATGTATCCCTCTCCCTAAACTCACTTGTTTCTTGACTTGTCCAGTTACCATCGCCTTTTGACATTCCCCATCAGCCCTTCTGTCATTTAATCCTTCCCAGTTTCCAGTCTATCATAGGTCTTCCT
Organism: Mustelus asterias; assembly: GCF_964213995.1. Classification (NCBI taxonomy): domain Eukaryota; kingdom Metazoa; phylum Chordata; class Chondrichthyes; order Carcharhiniformes; family Triakidae; genus Mustelus; species Mustelus asterias. The sequence goes on along the minus strand of NC_135803.1, from coordinate 19,296,106 downwards.
TTTGGTTCTCCCCCACCTCTGTATTTAAAACCTGCTAAATCCCGAACCTTTTCCAGCTCTGACAGAAGATCATTGACCTGAAATGTTAACTCTGTTTCCCTCCTCACGGATACGACATGACTTGGTGAGTATTTCAGCATTTTCTGGCTTTATTTCAGTCTTCCAGCATTTGCAGTATTTTGCTCTTAGGGTAGAAATTTTAATTTGCACTACGTGGTAATGAGATTGCTATTGCAATATAAAAGGGAAAACAGTTTTTAAATCATGTGATGTTTGGACAAAAAGCAAGTATTATCTTAAATGTACCATCTGACTTGAAAGTTGTAGGAACATAGGAATTAGGAGTGAGAGTAGGCAATTCAACCCCTCGAGCCCGCTCCGCCATTCAATATGTCATAGAGTCATAGAGGTTTACAGCATGGAAACAGGCCCTTCGGCCCAACTTGTCCATGCCGCCCTTTTTTTAAACCATTAAGCTAGTCCCAATTGCCTGCGTTTGGCCCATATCCCTCTATACCCATCTTACCCACGTAACTGTCTAAATGCTTTTTAAAAGACAAAATTGTACCCGCCTCTACTCCTACCCCTGGCTGCTCGTTCCAGACACTGAAAAAAATTGACCCTCTGGACCCTTTTGTATCTTTCCCCTCTCACCTTAAACCTATGCCCTCTAGTTTTAGACTCCCCTACCTTTGGGAAAAGATGCCTTATCTATGTCCTTCATTATTTTATAGACCCCTATAAGATCACCCCTAAGCCTCCTACACTCCAGGAAAAAGGTCCCAGTCTAACCAGCCTCTTCTTATAACTCAAACAATCAAGTCCTGGCAGAATCCTAGTAAATCTTTCTGCGCCCTTTCTAGCTTAATAATATCCTTTCTATAATAGCGTGACCAGTACTGTACAGAGTATTCCAAGTGTAGCCTTACCAATGTCTTGTACAACTTCAAGAGGACATCCCAACTCCTGTATTCAATGTTCTGACCAATGGAACCAAGCATGCCGAATGTCTTTGACAAAGCTTTGACAAGGGGTCATCTGGACTTGAAACGTCAGCTCTTTTTTCTCCTTGCAGATGCTGCCAGACCTGCTGAGATTTTCCAGCGTTTTCTCTTTTGGTTTCAGATTCCAGCATCCGCAGTAATTTGCTTTAATGCCAAATGTCTTCTTCACCACCCTGTCCACTTGTGACTCAACTTTCAAGGAGCTATGAACCTGTACCCCTAGATCTCTTTGTTCTGTAACTGTCCCCAACACCCTACCATTAACTGAGAAAATCCTGCCTTGGTTCGATCTACCAGCCATGTCATGGTTGACTTTACATCTCTAGTACTGAGGACATAGATATAATGGATGCAGTGGTAGTCATCTTCTAAGACTCTGGAAGAGTTCCTACAGGTTGGAGGGTAGCTAGTATAACCCCAATATTTCAAAAGGGATGTCGAGAGAAAAGAAGGTTCAAGGTTACCGCAATGGAGGGTTATTCAGTAAACTCCGCTGAAAACTGTATGGGGGTGAGGGATGAGAACAGGAAGGTGATGCTCTTTGTGGCAAAACATCATGCTGCCTATTGCTGTCACAATTGGAAAACAGCCACCAGGGCCAAGTACCAGCCACCAGGGATGGCCAATGATAGGCAGCGTAGGAGGTGAGCAGACTGGGCAATAGAACACACAACAAACAATTTCACTTCAAAAGCACATTTCATTTATATTAATCTTTCAAATAATATTTCTGCATCCATTTGAACATCTGGGCAATTCACATGTTCGTTCCCACATTTTCTGTTCTGAATTGTTATGTTAACATCTCCTCTCATTTTTGCAGTGTCAAATGTCAGTGTAGTTTAGAGGTCTGACCACTAGGTGATGCTTCCGAGCAATTTCCTGAAGTCTCTTCCCCCAAATTTACGCCGGATGTTATGTTCCTCTGGCCGATAGGTGTGAAGACGTAGCAGGACAAGTAAAATCTGGCAGGTGGCCATCCTGCCACTTACCCACCCGTACCCAACCTCTCTAGAAATGTCATGGAGGTGGGGAGGCGGGGGGGGGGGGGGGGGGTGGGGGTGGGGGGGGTGAAGAGTGGTGGGTTGCGGAGGACCTATCCACCTTTGAACCATTGATAAATTACTGGTCACTTAAGGGTCTCACCTTGCTGCTGCAGAGGAGGGGTGTGTGGGGCATGTAATGCGGGAAGTCTAGCAGCTTTAGCAGGTGGCGGGCAAGGGGAGGACCACAAAAGTGGCACGGTGGCACAGTGGTTAGCATGGCTGCCTCACAGCTCCAGGGACCCGTGTTCAATTCCGGCCTTGGGTGACTGTCTGTGTGGAGTTTGCACGTTCTCCTTGTCTCTGCATGGGTCTCCTCTGGGTTTCCTCGCACAATCTAAAGATGTGCAGGTTAGCTGGATTGGCTATGCTAAATTGCCTCTTAGTGTCCCACGATGTGTAGATTAGATGGATTAGCCATGAGAAATGTGAGGGATTCCAGGGATATGGAGGTGGTGGGCGGGGGGGGGGGGGGGGGGAGGTTTCGGGAAGCTGAGTAAGATATTCTGTCAGAGAGTCGGTTCAGACTTGATGAGTTGAATGGTCTCTTCTGCACTGTAGGGATTCTCTTCCGGCCTCTTGAGCCACCAACCCGCCCCCAACTCCCCACTGCCATTCTCAGTGAGACCCCAAACCCCAGCTCCTCGGCAGAATGCCTGTAGTCCCAGCGCTGGCCACCATTCTAAGCTGGCCACCATAGACCTGTTAGCCATCCAATTAACCATCAGCTCTCTTAAGGCAAGACTTCCTCCTGAGATAGGGTGGAAGTTTTGCCTCAGAGCAATGAACCTGGCTCCCAGCATTAAACTCCGGCGGGGCAGCCTCGGGGATTGTGGATGGGCTCCTCCACACCCTCCCGACGTTTTAACCAGGATGGACAGGGGCCGTGGCACCCTGTGAAGTCCAGCCTTATGTTTTAGTTGTATCTGTCACTATATTCAATAACTGATAACTTAAAGCCACACTTTAAACAGCTTTTCGTACAGGATGACAATGAAAGAAACTTACACTCGATTTCCTTCGACAATATTAACATAATCCTCGGAGCGTGCATAGTAACCATCTGGAGTTAACGCACCCCAAAAATTGGACCACAGCTTTTTATACTGAGTAATCATTGGTGCAATTATCCTCCTATTAGGGCAGAGAGAAATGATGATTAACCAAAAAAAATCACTTTGCAATCAATTTGGGTGAAACATTTGACAGTTTGGAGGCGGGGGAAGGACTTTCCCGTCCCGTCCTCCTCCCCACCCCCCCCCCGGGAATTGTAACAGACGGGTTGGGGCAGGGGGGGAGGTGCACAGATCTCTGGTGGGATTTTCCAGTTTTGGGGTGAACGTGGCCGGAAAATCCCGCCCAAAATCATTTTAAGAACTCATTTTCCTCTTTTGCAGATTTATTCATCGCCTGATGGTGCTGATAATCACAGTAAGAAGTTTAACAACACCAGGTTAAAGTCCAACAGGTTTATTTGGTAGTAAAAGCCACACAAGCTCTCGTGGTGCTGATAATGCCAAGGTCACGGGTTCGATCTCCGTACTGGCCAGTCACCTTTATGGGCGGCACGGTGGCACAGTGGGTAGCACCGCTGCCTCACAACGCCGGGGACCCGGGTTCGATTCCCCGCTTGGGTCACTGTCTGAGCAGAGTCTGCGTGGGTTTCCTCCGGGAGCTCCGGTTTCCTCCCACAGTCCAAAGATGTGCGGGTTAGGTGCATTGGCCGTACTAAATTGCCCCGTAGTGTCTCGGAATGCGTAGTTTAGAGGGTTTAGTGGAATAAATAGGTGGGATGATGGGAATAGGGTGGGATTGTTGTCGGTGCAGACTCGATGGGCTGAATGGCTTCCTTCTGCACTGAAGGGTTTCTATAAAATCCCATTACGACTCCCTTGCGAGTTTTAGCGGTCGTAACAGAACTTGTGCCCACATAAAACGGACTCTGAGAATCTCACCCTAGAGCCATGAAGAAGAGTTATATGGACTTGAAATGCCAATTATATTATCTCTCTCTACAGATGCTGCCAGACTTGCTGAGTTTTTCCAGCATTTTCTGCTCGTTTCAGATTCCAGCATCCGCAATATTTAGCTTTTGTCCCACTGCATTGAATTTGACTGACTAATTCAAAACAGCCTTTGTATCAGGCAATGTGGAGAGTCCAGTTCAACATTCCAATATTCTGCACTTAATTTCATGAGCACTTTTACAACACAACTTTATTGTACCTCAGGTGGTGTAAATTAAATCAACATTTAAAAAGCCCAGGTTGATTGCCTTAAGCTTTTTAAATGCTTATTGCATTGAAATATAATTGTGATAAGTTGACAGAAGCAGAAGTCCCTTCACTAGAATCCATTTATTTTCAATTCCAATAGCAGCACACAGAGCACTGGCAGTCAGCAGAATACCTTCGGGACTGCCAGAGGAACTGACACTCCTGGTTATATATAAAGTAAAGTCTCCCTGATTGGCCCATCAACTGGCCCCTTAAGAGAGTTCGCACTCCAATAGGCAAACTTCAATGGCCTGATTAAAGTCATTGCAATAACACAGTCATTAGTTTAATTAAAAGACATTGATCTTGTCGGTGTAGCTTCAATTAAATGCAGTCCCGATTCAATGTCCAATCTTGCCGACTGTTGTGTTTGGGTCGACTGAATTATCGAAAAGTTGGCATTTCAAACGGATGGGGCTGCCAGGAAAAGGCTGTCCCATTGGACTAAGTATAGCCAAGCTGGTAATAACTCTGCTCAGTTCACACATCTGGGGCACGGAATTTTAGTTCATTCACCAGAGTTCGAAAGTTTATTAATTAGCGCCACAAGTAGGCCTATGTTAACACTGCAAGAAGCTCCACATCACCAGATTAAAGTCCAACAGGTTTACGTAGAAGCACAAGCTTTTGGAGCGCTGCTCCTTCATCAGGTGAGTCAACTGCAGTTAAGTTACTGTGAAAATCACCTAGTCGCCACACCCCAGAACCTGTTCGGGTACACAGGGAGAATTTAGCATGGACAATACACTTAGCCAACTCTTTTAGAGTGTGGGAGGAAACCGGAGCACCTGGAAGGAACCCATGCAGACACGGGGAGAACGTGCAGACTGCACAGACAGTGACCCAAGCCAGGAATCGAACCCAGGTACTTGATGCTGTGAGGCAGCAGTGCTAACCACTGTGCCACCGTGCTGCCCTTACTCCAGGAGTAAGGAAACCTAAAGTGTTTGGCGTCCACTGGGTGGGGCAGGAACATGTAAACTAACTGAAGAGATCTCGCAAAGGAAGAAAAGGCAGATGGAGAATGCAATGCATTGAAAATGGTCGCACCAGGTTTTCATCCTGTTTTACATTTGATCAGAAGCATGAAGAAAATGGGATGCGATTGTACGAATTCAAAGGGGTTAATGTGCATTGAAGAGAATGTTAGTCCGAGTTTAAAAACTTACACTCTTTTCTGACTGGCTGGAACAAGTAAATCGCCAAATGCTACATGGCAAATATTGATAATCTATTGGGAAAGTGAGCCACCGCAAACTGGAATTTTTTTTATTCATGGGACATGGGCATCGCTGGCTGGCCAGCATTTATTGCCCATCCCTAATTGCCCTTGATCTGAGTGGCTTGCTGGGCCACTTCAGAGGGCAGTTGAGAGTCAACCACATTGCTGTAGCTCTAGAGTCATATGTAGGCCAGACCAGGTAAGGACGGCAGATTTGGTTCCCTACAAGAACATTAGTGAACCAGACGGGTTTTTCCGACAATCGACAATTGCTCCATGGTCATCGGTAGATTCTTATTTCCAGATTTTTAAAAAATTGAATTCAAATTCCACCACCTGCCGTGGCGGGATTCGAACCCAGGTCCCCAAAACATTAGCTGAGTTTCTAGATAAATAGTCTAAGCGATAATATTACTAGGCCATCGCCTCTGCCAAAAAGATTGACAAAAATAAATTAAGGTATATTTAGAAATAACTTTCTGAAAATAGGCAGCTATTTAAACTAAGCAGGAACAAAGGAACAAGTGTAAGCCATTCAGCCCCTTAAGCCTGTTCTGCCATTCTATACCTCTAACATATTTGTCCACTTTGTTTCCCTGTTCCTTCATTCCCCTCCTTGCAAAAATCAATCGATCTCTCTCTTAAAAGTTTCAAATGATCCGGTTTCCAGAACTTTTTGGACAGCATTCCAGGATTCCATTGAATTCTGTGTGAAAGGTGCTGCCTGATTCACTGTCAGATTAATTTTAAGATTACACCTCCTCATTCTAGATTCCCGCACAAGAGGAAATAGTTTCTTTCCATCGAAGCTACAGAAATGTTTTTCTGTTTAAACAGCTGTTACATCAGCCCTCAGCTATGTAAACCCAAATCCCTTTGCTCCTCCGCTGCTGCTGGTCTCTTGTCATTGAGCAAATATTCCGATTTGACTTTCTCTAAGGAAGGATGCGGAGGGGGTGCAGGAAAGCTTCCCGGGAATGGTTCCAGGGATGAGGAACTCCAGTTTCGATTGGAGAAGCTGGGGCTGTCCTCCTTGAAGAAGAAGACATTAGGAGGAAGTTCAATCGAGGTGATCAGAACGATGAGGGGTCTGGACCGAATATATGAAGAAAAAATATTTCCACGGGGGAAAAGGACCAAGGAGCAGAGGGCACTGATTTAAGGTGTCTGGCAAATGAAGCAACAAGTTGAGGAAAATCTTTTTTAACAATGATTTGTTAGGATCTGGAATGCACTGCCTGGGAGTGTAGATTCAATCAAGATCTTCAAAAGAGAATTAGATAATTAAGGGAAGAGAAAAAAATTGATGCGTTACGGGGAAAAGGGAAATGGTTCTAGATGGAGTTGCTCATGCTGAGAACCAGCATGGGCATGATTGGCCGAATGGCCTCCTTCTGGGCTGTGACCATTCCATGATTCCACTTCTATCTCACAAGATCCATCATTTTTTTTGAGGATAGGAGTGGGAGGAGGCCATTTGGCCCTTCGAGCCTGCTCCATCATTTATCACAATCATGGCTGACCATCCAACTCAATAGCCTGGTCCTGCTTTTTCCCCATAACCTTTGATCCCATTTGCCCCAAGTGCTATATCCAGCCACCTCTTGAATACATTCAAAGTTTTGGCATCAACTACTTCCTGTGGTAATGAATTCCACAGGCTCACCACTCTTTGGGTGAAGAAATATCTCCTCATCTCTGTCCTAAATGGTCGACCCCAAATTCTCAGACGGTGACTCCTGGTTCTGGACACTCCCACCATCGGGAACATCCTCCCTGCATTTACCCTGTCTAGTCCTGTTAGAATTTTATAAGTCTCAATGAGATCCCCCCTCATTCGTCTGAACTCCAGCAAAAACAATCCTAACCTAGTCAATCTCTCCTCATAAATCAGTCCTGCTATCTCCGGTAAACGTTCGCCGCACTTCCTCAAGAGCAAGAACATCCTTACTCAGAAAAGGAGACCAAAACTGCACAATACTCTCGGTGTAGCCTCACCAAGGCCCTGTATAATTGCAACAACACATCCCTGTTCCTGTATTCAAAACCTCTCGCAATGAAGGCCAACATGCCATTTGCCTTCTTTACCACCTGCTGCACCTGCATGCTTACAAGTTTGGCCTGATGAGAAATCTGTCACTGCTCCCACGCTTGGGTCGCAAACCAAAAATGCAGTTCTGGACTTGATGGTGTCCTTGGGCTCTCACATCTAAACAGTGCACTGATCATTGTGGCTTCATACCCACTGCTCAAATAGTGAGGCATAGTTAATATCAGGACTTGACATGGGATCAGGGAAGCTCGAGTGAAGGACCTCACTTTAACTGCTTCCGCTCACAAGGAGGCGATGGCCTAGTGGCATTATCACTCGACTATTAATTCAGAAACTCTGCTCATGTTTTGGGGACCCGGGTTCGAATCTGCCATGGCAGAGGGTGGAATTTGAATTCAATAAAAAATATCTGGAATTAAGAATTGACTGATGACCAAGAAACCATTGTCAGAAAAGCCCATCTGGTTCACTAATGTCCTTTAGGCAAAGAAATCTGCCATCCTTACTTGGCCTAAATGTGACTCCAGAGCCACAGCAATGTGGTTGACTCTTAACTGCCCTCTGAAATGGCCCAGCAAGCCATTCAGTTCAAGGGCAACTGGGGATGGGCAATAAGTGCTGGCCCAGCCAGTGAGGCTCACATCCCATGAACGAATAAAAAAAACTTCCAGGTAAGGGTTGGTGGCGGGGAGAATCATTGGGCTAGTTAAAAATCAGCTTCTGAGTGCTTGATCAGTCTCAACTGATTATTGGCACTTTTTTCTGTACTTAAGGAATTTTTCTGTAATTAAGGGATCACGACATGATAAACTGCTTACGGTGCAAGTGTCATTTTTTGACTCAACCATTCCAGGTTTGGATCACAATTCACGGATGTGGCTACAAAAAGATGACAATTTTAAAAAAAACTAATGTTTAATGGCCAATGGGATCAAAGGTTATGGGGAGAAAGCAGGATTAGGCTATTGAGTGGGACAATCAGCCATGATCGTAACGAATGGCGGAGCAGACACAAAGGGTCAAATGGCCTCCTCCTGCTCCTACCCTCTATGTTTCTATGTTAGGATTGTGAATATGTTACCTTATTTCCACTCAGCAGCCCATGAGTAAAAAAAAGTACGAGTTTTACAGCGAATCCACCTTAACCAGCACACAACTAAAACATTAATCTGTAAACTTGTTACCTGTTTTGCTCAATTAAAAGCTTCAGTGTATCTGGGTTTGTCAATACAACATCCGAATCAAGATTGAAGTAATAATCACATCCTGGATTTTGGCGACAGTAATCCCTAGGTTGGGAATACAAGAGGACAGTATGAGACAGTAAAATTATACTTCTCTTGTAGCCACAAAGCTGACCTACTTTAAATCACCGTCCTTAGTAACGGAAATGATCATAACGTTCTCTTTTTTTCCACACTGAGAATTTGCTGAAGTCATTATGTTTATTTTGGCAAGTTTAAAAATAGAAAAAAAGGACTTTCAAACTTCCAACAAAAACCTTTGAAGGAAATCTGCTCGCCTGATGCTTTTGTATTTCCCTCTCTGAAAAGCGCAAATATTTTTAGAACTTGCTGGTCGATCAGACCGTCTGCTTGATGGGAAAAGGAGTAAAGATGTTCTGAAGAGGCCCGGCCAACAAATTCAAGGCTATCTACATGTTCCCAGTATTTCTGGGATTCCCAGCAGCTGTCAAGGCACCTCTGCTTCCTTTCCCGTCAAAATCGAGGCCAATGTTTCCCAAAGGTTAGTGTTGGGTTTGCGCCATTTCGGGTCCAGACCGTGCCCTCTGGTTCCGGAGAAACTCGCCGCGATCTCCGTGATAATGCCCCTTTATAACTCTGCTCACTTTCAAAGGTGTGACGCACATTGACATGGGGCACGTGACGCACGTGACATGGGGCGGCACGGTGGCACAGTGGTTAGCACTGCTGCTTCACAGCTCCAGGGACCTGGGTTCGATTCCCGGCTTGGGTCACTGTCTGTGTGGAGTTTGCACATTCTCCTCGTGTCTGCGTGGGTTTCCTCCGGGTGCTCCGGTTTCCTCCCACATTCCAAAGATGTGCAGGTTAGGTTGATTGGCCATGCTAAAAATTGCCCCTTAGTGTCCTGGGATGCGTAGGTTAGAGGGATGAGTTGGTAAATATGTAGGGATATGGGGCTAGGGCCTGGGTGGGATTGTGGTCGGTGCAGACTCGATGGGCCGAATGGCCTCTTTCTGTGCTGTAGGGATTCTAAGATTGACACAAATGGGTCTGTGCCATCACTTCCAACCCGAGCAGCAACAACCAAGGGTGGCACGGTGGCAGTGGTTAGCACTGCTGCCTCACAGCGCCAGGGACACGGGTTCGATTCCGGCCTCGGGTCACTGAGTGTGGAGTTTGTATGTTCTCCCCGTGTCTGCGTGGGTTTGCTCCAGTTTCCTCCCACATTCCAAAGGTGTGCTGGTTAGGTTGATTGGCCATACTAAGTTGACTCTTGTGTCAGGGGATTAGCAGGGTAAATATGTGGAGTTACAGGAATAGGGCCTGGGTGGGGTTGTTGTCGGTGCAGGCCCGATGGGCTGAATGGCCTCCTTCTGCACTGTGGGATTCTATGGTTCTATGACACGTTCAAGGTGTGACACACATTGACACGAATGGGTCTGTGCTTTCACTTCCATCTGAGCAGCAACAACCAACCCGATGGTGTCAGTAGTACACAGTTAGTTTCGAAACTTAAGAAAATAATGGTAATTTTATATCTGCCATTTAAAACCTGACAAGAGGAGAAACATACCAAAATGGCAACGGTGGAAGTCAAGAGGTCAAGGGTCAACTTTTTTGTGGATATTGTGTGCACCCTCCAAAATAGCAAATAGAACCCGATTCCAGAATTCCCATTCCCGATGCCCCCCAGTTTGTTTTGGCACGGGAGATGAGTGCAGGCAGTGGGCATTCCCAATCTGGAATCATGCTATTCCAATTTAGCCATGGTTACAGTCTTTGAAAGCAGAAACTCACATTCCCATATTCCTGGCATCGCCTTCGCCCAGGATTTCCTCTGGACCCACAAACTTCACTTGGAGTTCACCTTTGTGCTTCTCCCAGAACTGGTGCAGATGTTTCTCGTGGTAAACTTCCTGGAGGAGAACAGAGTTTAAGGAGCAGAATTAATGGTCCGTATTTTGCAATCAGCGGTGAAAAAATGACACACTGAACAGCTGCTGAGAGACTTCAGTTGTGTGGGAAGGAGAGGTCATGAGGGAGCCATTTCACAGCACGGCCTTCTGCAGTCGACCTGGGACAGATGTTAATGGGTAAGCAGACAATCAGTCCGAGGCGTTCTGACTGGCCCAGGGAATTTCAACAGGCCTTTGGAGGAAGGCACGGGGAGGAAAGCAAGAACGTGTTATATCTGACAGGAATGCTGACATATCATGGCATCTTCCTGCTTTTCCCGTGGGTGGTTCCTGCGCGCTGAAGGCAGCCTGGCCGGCAGAGGCACAGCCAATGACATTGTTCAATAAGCAGCCATTTTCTAAGGGCAATTGAATTCTACCAGTGGACCCCAACTCCCAACACATTGGCTGCAAATCTCCCGAACGATTCTCGCATCGACCGATTCGTGGAGCTGGCGCATGCGTTTGCGCTCCGCTAGCGCCAGATTTCCGGCATCATCAGCTCCATGCCAGAAATTGGAGGGGAGGCACGGCAAACATTGAAATGTTAATTTCCACATAATCTAAATTAAATCAGCGGCCCAGGGCTGAATCTCTGAGTCTCTGGGCCCCTCCCCCAGCCTACCAGAGTGGTTCACTCCAGCGGGGATTACAGTAACTCCCCACTTTCACGGAACTAGCGACCCAACCCCACTGGAGTGAAGGGGGGGAGGGCAACGAGGGCTCCCCCTGGGCATTGGCATCCTGGCAGTGCCAGCCTGTGCCCCAGGCACTGTCCAAGGGGCAAAGTGCCAATGCCCACAGGGCACCTCGGGACTGCCCATCCTACCATGGGGAAGGAGGCGGGCCAGCGATCGGGGTGGGGTGGGATGGAGGGGGGTTCAGCCTGCTGAGGGGGTCAGGATTGCGGGGGGAGGGTCAGGACTGCAGGCGTGGGAATCTGGGGGGGGCTGGAGATGTGGGGGTGGGTGGGAGGGGAGGCCGGAAGTGGGGGAGGAGGCCGGAGATTCGGGGGCGGGGGGGTGGTTTGGTTCTGGCCTGGGAATGGTCGAGTGGGGCCATTGGGGGGGGGGGGGGGGGGGGGGGGTGGTGCGGAGGGGTAGTCGCAGGGCTGGCCAGTGATACAGCAAGCCAGCACTCGGGAGGCTGGCAGTGCGGGCTGCTACGCACACACGGACTTTGGCGCTGACAGATCAGCGCATACGCAGTGGCCCACTCAGTGCTGTGCTGTCAGCCTCTCCAATGGGAATAGGCCCCGTCCACTGAAGTTTAATGATATATACACTAGTGGCCTCTGCAGTGCACAGAGTGGGAGATCTTTTGAATTCCCACTGAAAAAACAAGCGTGAATTACTCCAGTTTTCACGCAGATTCGACACTTAGGATTTCTTTGTGAGAATTCCGGCCAATGGCCACATGGTGGCACAGTGGTGAGCACTGCTGCCTCCCAGCGTCAAGGACCCAGTTCAATTCCGGCCTCAGGTGACTGTGTCTTTGTGGAGTTTGCACATTCTTCCCGTGCCTGTGTGGGTTTCCACTGGGTGCTCCGGTTTCATCTCACGGTTCAATGATGTGCAGGTTAGGTGGATTGGCCATGCTAAATTGCCCTTAGTGTCCAAAGATGTGTCGGCTGGATGGATTGGCCGTGGTAAATGTATGGGGTTACGAGGATAGGGTGGAGGGGAGGGCCTGGGTGGGTTGTTCTTTCAGAGAGAGAGTACAGGATCAATGGGCCAAATGGCCTCATTGTGCACTGTAGGGATTCTGTTGTTCCAATTCACAGGGGCCGTGCACATTGTAGGAGGTTGGAATGTCAGGAAAACAATATGCAGTTTACACGTTGAAAGTGCAAATCGATTAGCCCAAGACCATTTGCAACTGAATGATTGTGTCCTGGAGACTGATGTCAGGGACAGTGCTGGTGGTGAAGACGTGATCGCCATTTCCTGCAACTGTTATAAGCCTCCATCTTGTCCCCTTCCTTGGCCCATACACCTCAGCAGCACTCTCACTGTGGGCACAATGAAGGTGCTGAACCATCCTTATAAATCGCAAACACCCCGAGTCACCCTTATAAATCACACACCCAGAGTCACCCTATTCAATCACACACCCAGAGTCACCCTTATAAATCACACACCCAGAGTCACCCTTATAAATCACACACCCAGAGTCACCCTTATAAATCACACACCCAGAGTCACCCTTATAAATCACACACCCAGAGTCACCCTATTCAATCACACACCCAGAGTCACCCTATTCAATCACACACCCAGAGTCACCCTATTCAATCACACACCCAGAGTCACCCTATTCAATCACACACCCAGAGTCACCCTATTCAATCACACACCCAGAGTCACCCTATTCAATCACACACCCAGAGTCACCCTTATAAATCACACACCCAGAGTCACCCTTATAAATCACACACCCAGAGTCACCCTTATAAATCACACACCCAGAGTCACCCTTATCAATCACACACCCAGAGTCACCCTTATAAATCGCAAACACCCCGAGTCACCCTTATCAATCACACACCCAGAGTCACCCTATTCAATCACACACCCAGAGTCACCCTACTCAATCACATACCCAGAGTCACCCTTATAAATCACACACCCAGAGTCACCCTATTCAATCACACACCCAGAGTCACCCTATTCAATCACACACCCAGAGTCACCCTATTCAATCACACACCCAGAGTCACCCTATTCAATCACACACCCAGAGTCACCCTATTCAATCACACACCCAGAGTCACCCTTATAAATCACACACCCAGAGTCACCCTTATAAATCACACACCCAGAGTCACCCTTATAAATCACACACCCAGAGTCACCCTTATAAATCACACACCCAGAGTCACCCTTATAAATCACACACCCAGAGTCACCCTTATCAATCACACACCCAGAGTCACCCTATTCAATCACACACCCAGAGTCACCCTATTCAATCACACACCCAGAGTCACCCTACTCAATCACACACCCAGAGTCACCCTTATAAATCACACACCCAGAGTCACCCTATTCAATCACACACCCAGAGTCACCCTATTCAATCACACACCCAGAGTCACCCTATTCAATCACACACCCAGAGTCACCCTATTCAATCACACACCCAGAGTCACCCTATTCAATCACACACCCAGAGTCACCCTATTCAATCACACACCCAGAGTCACCCTATTCAATCACACACCCAGAGTCACCCTATTCAATCACACACCCAGAGTCACCCTTATAAATCACACACCCAGAGTCACCCTTATAAATCACACACCCAGAGTCACCCTTATAAATCACACACCCAGAGTCACCCTTATAAATCACACACCCAGAGTCACCCTTATCAATCACACACCCAGAGTCACCCTTATAAATCACACACCCAGAGTCACCCTTATAAATCACACACCCAGAGTCACCCTTATAAATCACACACCCAGAGTCACCCTTATAAATCACACACCCAGAGTCACCCTTATAAATCACACACCCAGAGTCACCCTTATAAATCACACACCCAGAGTCACCCTTATAAATCACACACCCAAAGTCACCCTTATAAATCACACACCCAGAGTCACCCTTATAAATCACACATCCAGAGTCACCCTATTCAATCACACACCCAGAGTCACCCTTATAAATCACACACCCAGAGTCACCCTTATAAATCACACACCCAGAGTCACCCTTATAAATCACACACCCAGAGTCACCCTTATAAATCACACACCCAGAGTCACCCTTATAAATCACACACCCAGAGTCACCCTTATAAATCACACACCCAGAGTCACCCTTATAAATCACACACCCAGAGTCACCCTTATAAATCACACACCCAGAGTCACCCTTATAAATCACACACCCAGAGTCACCCTTATAAATCACACACCCAGAGTCACCCTTATAAATCACACACCCAGAGTCACCCTTATAAATCACACACCCAGAGTCACCCTTATAAATCACACACCCAGAGTCACCCTCCTGCTTCTCCAACCCACCCTTTGCCTGGAATTGGATCGCGATCCCAAAACCAGAACTTTAATTGGACGCCCCTCGGGAGACTGCAGCTGGTATTCCCGCCATTGGGTTCGCGACCTTAGAAGGGTCCGGCCATCTCGAGAAAAATCTCAGGTGGGAAAATTCAGCCCACAGAGTCTGAACCTGGCTGTGCCAGGTGGAATATTTAATCCAATGTGAAATCGTGTAGAGACAGCTCTTCCCACTCTCATGTATTTCAATGGAAATCAGTTGGTGAGATACAGGCCTAGCAAAGCTTGTGAATGAGGGGGAAAAATTACAAATCAGACAAATCTTCCTGATTCCCTGTGTTTTATTCTGCATGTGCAGGCTCTGCAAGTTGTTGTATCATTTACTCCATTATTACAGCAATCGCTGATCACCTCATTGTCACTGTTACAGCAAAACCTAGGACAATGTTTAAATCACTGGACATCAAATAGGGACAAAAAAGATCTTATGGGTGGTGAGCTAGCTTCCCCCATAAGTGGGGGAGTCCAGAACTAGAGGTCACAGTTTAAGGATAAGAGGTAAACCTTTTAGGACTGAGGTGAGGAGAAATTTCTTCACCCAGAGGGTGGTGAATGTGTAGAATTCACTACCACAGAAAGTAGTTGAGGCCAAGAAGGAATTAGATATAGCTTTCGGGGCTAAAAGGATCAAGAGAAATGGGGGGAAGGGAAGGTGGGCGGGGGGGAGGGGGGGGGGGGGGGGAGAGATCAGGATATTAAATTTGATAATCACATTGAATGGCGGAGCAGGGTCAAAGGGCCGAATGGCCTACTCCTGCTTCTAATTTCTATGTTTCCACATTTTATTACTTTATTCTTAAAAAATGAACCCGTTGACTTTTCTTTTATTCAATAATGGGACATGGGCAACATTTATCGCCCATCCCTAGTTGCCTGAGGGCAGTTGAGAGGCAACCACATTGCTGTGGCTCTGGAGTCACATGTAGGCCAGACCAGGTCAGGACTGCAGATTTCCTCCCCTAAAGGACATTAGTGAACCAGATGGGTTTTTCTGACAATCGACAATGGTTTCATCGTCATCAGTAGATTCTGAATTCCAGATCATTTTTTATTGAATTCAAATTCCACCCTCTGCCATGGAGGGATTCGAACCCGGGTCTCCAGAACATTAGCTGAGTTTCTGGATTAATAATAAGGAGAATATCACTAGCCCTTTCCAAACTAAACTGCAGGCTATATTAAATTTATTATCATTTCCATGTAATCTACGCTGGGGAGTTTAGAGAATCAGGGAAGTGCACATCCACAAAGGGAAAACTCACTTTGTTGTGAATAAAGAAAGTAAGCTTCTTCCTTGGATAATCGAGGGTCAGAAGCCTTTCCAAAAACTCTGGAAGAAAAGGTGTTGGCTTTTCAATGAATACGCCGACAGTCACGCTGGGGTATTCCTGAAAGACAAATACATTGAATCAAATTAGTTAAAATGAGACCTCCTTTGCACACCGTTAGTTAAACCTAGACAGAGAACAATCAAATTACTTTACGCAACATCAGCGGGAGGTACTTTAACCCCACTGAATCTTTAATCCAAGAGACAGCATTCACTTCCATACCCAGCAAAGTGGACTGAATTTCTAAATGAAAATTGAAACTTTCTATTAAACTTTCTACGAAACAGCGATGAAACAAACACGGCAATTTCCTCTGCGGGATGCAACAGCCTTGAATGTTTTATTTCTCGTCCTTGGACAGAAATTTGCTCAACAGTCAGCTCAGTCTCAAGGATTTAGATTGCGCTGCAATAAAGCAATGGTTTCTTCAAGATAATCCAGACGAGTAAAGGAATACAGTTGAGGAAAACAGAAATATTTACATGGTGCCACACGCATGGCAGAATTTTAAGGCTGGTAGACTTGCAGGTGTTGGACACCATGAAGCGCCATGGATGTCTTTTCCGGCTCTCACCTTCCCCTCTCCTGCCCCCACTGCAAATTTATGAGCAGCAGGCGAGATGTGTTTGGTAGTCTGTTTGCCCTGGAGCCAGTTGAGGCCCTTAAATGACCAATTAATGGTCACTTATGGGCCACTTACTGCCTCCATCGCTATTTCCATGTGGACTGAAGCAGGCAACAGGTCGGAAACCCAGCTAGTTAACAATCCCGAGCTTTAGGCTCCAGACAACCCCACTTTCCTCCTACTTCCCTACCCTGTCCACCCTGGCTCCCAATCCCTCTTGCTGGGGTCTTCAGCCTGGCCCAGGTGATACCCCTCCCCACCCCCCCACTGCAGACTTAACTTACATCTAGTTCTGGTGGGGAACATTGTGTGGCATTGCATGCAGTCCCAGCAGTGGCCACCGCACCCAGTGGCGTCGCTGGGATCAAAGGGCTGCTGTTGATCGGATTGGCTGTGTTTGGGCTCTGGACCAGTATCCCAAATTACATTAGGAAGCCAGACTGGTCCCCAAATATCTTTCTATTTAGGCATGAATGTGAAGATAGAATGTTTAGTATTCGTTTTTTTTTAGTTTATTTATTAGTGTCACAAGTAGGCTTACATTAACACTGCAATGAAGTTACTGTGAAAATCCCCTAATCGCCACACTTGGGCGCTTGTTCGGGTACACTGAGGGAGAATTTAGCATGGCCAATGCACTCAACCAGCATGTCTTTCGGACTGTGGGAAGAAACCGGAGCACCTGGAGGAAACCCACGCAGACACGGGGAGAACGTGCAGACTCCGCACAAACAGTGACCCGAGATGGGAATCGAACCCGGGTCCCTGGTGCTGTGAGGCAGCAGTGCTAACCACTGTGCCACCATCCAAATAAGCAACATTCTTCTTAAAAACTCAAAAACCACTTTAAATATATTTAGCAATCATAAATATACTTGCTATAATGAGTGCAAACTGCCTTGAACCTTTCAGAGAAAGATTTTGAGAAGAGAGCAGCTTGCAGACATCTGTCTTTAAACAAACCCTAGCCAGAATTCTCAGCTCTTTTTTTCTCTCTGCTACATACCTAGTTCCTCCCATTAACCACATTCTCACATGACCCTGTCAATCCAAACCCACCTTCCGTTCCATTAATCAAAATCCCCATGTGACCTTTTCTTTTTGTAACCAAAAGTTCATTAGCTCTCTCCTAAATAAATACCACACAGCTAAAATGAGTAATTATCCTGCTTTCCCAGCATCTGAGCTGCCAGACATACTGACTGCCTGTCGGAAAAAATTGAATTTTAAAACAGTCCCCTTCAACATAACAAAATTATATACGTATCTATAGCAATAGCGCACAGTGGGCAGCTTTTGGAGTTGCGTCTTCCTTGCCAGTTGCGGGCAGGAATCTCATCTCAAGGTAAAGAACATCCCAACTGACATTAAATTGCTGTAGGGCCATGGGACTGGGGAGGAGCGGAAGGTAAGTCCGTGCCACCGCTCGCTGAACATAAAATCCAGCCCAGTGAGCTGGTGGTTCACAATGGAGGAACAGCATTACAAGGTTGCAACTGATCATTGATCAGTCTGCTCCACAATCACACCTGGATCAAATGATTTGCACTTGTTTACCATCTCTGAAAACTTTGAACATAAGTATTAATTACTGATTAGGAACATTCAACATGTAAAATAACAATAATTTGTACCACACCATCTTTAACCTTCCCAGAGCATCAATCAGGGATGGATAATAAATATAACCTTGCCATCCATCACTGACATCACAAATACTTATGTACAGATTTTAAAAATTGCCAACTATGTGGAGTTTCAGAGCTTTAAAATGAAATTGAAGAGCTGGCAATGGTGTCCCAGAATGGGGTAGAGACTAGTCAGAGGATACTCATTTCCTGCATAGAATCCCTACAGTGCAGGAGACCTTTCAGCCCATCGATTCTGCACCAACTACAATCCCACCCAGCTCCTATCCCCGTAGCCCCATGTATTTACCCTGCTAATCCCCCTGACACTAAGGGGCAATTTAGCATGGCCAATCAACCTAACAGGCACACATCTTTGGATTGTTGGAGGAAACCGGAGCACCCGGAAGAAACCCACGCAGACACGGGGAGAACGTGCAGACTCCACACAGACAGTGACCCAAGCTGGGAATTGAAGTACGATCCCTGGCGCTGTGGGGCAGCAGGGCTCACCACTGTGCCACCGTGCCACCCTACATGGACTCATTCCCATCATCCATCCTTTTCAAACCTACCAAGTTCTTGCTCTCTCCCTTCAACACCATCTGGTCCCAGTCTCCAAGTGATGCTGCACCCTAGCCACCATCTCAACTGCAACAAATCCCAAAGCAGTCAAATATTCTAAAGTTCCATAAACCTCTTCTCCATTGCTCAACATTGAGAGCCCCTCCTCAATAATTACAAAGCCTAACGCTGCTCAGAATCTTCAAAGATCCTGTATTATAGCTTTTGCTTTCCAAAGACCAGAGAATCCCATTGCTCATAAATCACAGAACGAGCTTCATACTTCAGTACTCCAGCTGTTCTTCTTGGTTTTGCCAGACCTAAGGAGCATATGAATATGTTCCTCAAAGTTCCAAGACCCCACTGCCAAAGGTTGTCCATATGGATTTTCAGACTGTCCGTCTTTGACTGAGGCAACAAGCCCTCCTGGCAGAAACATGCAGTGACCTCATTAACATATTTAAGAAGGGCTAGGTTGAGGTTAGGAGCCAAAGGAATTCTGGTGCCAATTAACACCACTTCAGCAGTCTCTTCACAAGTCTGTACAACAAGATGTCAATTTGCGGTTCTACTTAGAAAGGGG
The DNA here is from genome assembly GCF_964213995.1 of Mustelus asterias. Lineage (NCBI taxonomy): Eukaryota > Metazoa > Chordata > Chondrichthyes > Carcharhiniformes > Triakidae > Mustelus > Mustelus asterias. The sequence continues at coordinate 19,276,530 of NC_135803.1, read as the reverse complement.
TTCAGAAGCTACAGTCAGGCAAAGCTGCAAGAGGCCAGGTGGCTAAGAATATTGTACAGCATTAATGCCAACAGCAAGGGTTCAAACACCCTACTGGCTGACCAGGTTCTTGGGGCCTACCTCAACACCTTTCGCCATAATCATATCATGGTATAAGCCATGATCAGCAACCCTCGGTGGACTGAAGTAAGTTCATTAGTTCACAAGATATTGGAGCAGAATTAGGCCATTTGACCCATCGAGTCTGCTCCGTCAATTGATCATGGCTGATATGCTCCTCATCCCCATTTTCCTGCCTTCTCCCCATACCCCTTTAACCCATTACCAATTAAAAATCTGTCTAACTCCTCCTTAAATTTACTCACTGTCCCAGCATCCACCAAACTTTGGGGTAGCGAATTCCACAGATTCACAACCCTTCGGGAGAAGTAGTTTCTCCTCAACTCTGTTTTAAATTTGCTACCCCTTATCCTAAGACTATGACCTCTCGTCCTAGAATGCCCCACAAGAGGAAGCATCCACTCCTCGTCCATTTTATCCATACCTTTTATCATCTTGCTACACCTCAATTAGATCTCCCCTGATTCTAAATTCTAGCGAGTATAGACCCAACCTGTTCAATCTCTCTTCATACGACAAACCCCTCATCTCTGGAATCAATCTAATGAAGGGTGAAAGTAGAGAAACACCTTGGTCATTCATTGCAGATGCCAAGCAAACCGGATATCTTGGATCCTCCGTTTTTCCAGGATCATGGGCATGAGGAACTGAGGGTGTCGGAGCAGTAGCGAGCAACAAGTTCCTTCGCTTAGGTTTAGCTGTAAAACGTGTGATCTTTGAAATCACTTACAGCTCCAACAACCAGAAGTCTACCGCTGAAGCCGGAAGCCTTTTTTATTCATTCACTCCTTTTTTGGGACTTTTGAGCCTTTAAGACTTTTTGAAGCCTAACTGCTTGTCGGCTTGTTTAGAACATGGTTTAATAAATTTCGGTTCTCCACTCCACAGCCCCGTATCAGTCGAAGAGCCCAATGGATTTGATCTTAGAACAGACACCCCAACTCCCTAAAGGGCACCAAGATAGGAAAATCGATGCCCCCTGGTTTTAGCAACTTTACTAATACGATTTTTGTTCAGGATAAAGCGAGGCTCTCATTTTCACAAACCTTTCGGGGACACAAAGCTGAATTAAAGATATGGCAAAACGCTGCAGTGCATATCTCCAACTGAGAAGTCTCGGAGGAAAAGTCAGTGAGGATGAGTGGATCATTTTAGTCACAGATTGACAAAATGCAGATGTTCACACTTGTCTGACCTTCATTCCTTGTACTCCCCCACTTGCCCCCACCCCAGATACCAGGAATTCATTTTGTGGCCAGCTTTCATCTTCAGTTAGTCCAAATATTACCTCATGAGCCTCAATCTCAATAGGGGTAAGAATAAAATCTTCCTACAAAAATGTTTTGAAATTAATACAAGCTGAAGCTTGGCTTCCATCAGCCACATCTTTACACAGTTATTTATTCGTGTCACAAGTAGGCTTACATTAACACTGCAATAAGAACATAAGAACATAAGAAATAGGAGCAGGAGTAGGCCATCTAGCCCCTCGAGCCTGCCCCGCCATTCAATAAGATCATGGCTGATCTGAAGTGGATCAGTTCCACTTACCCGCCTGATCCCCATAACCCCTAATTCCCTTACCGATCAGGAATCCATCTATCCGTGATTTAAAGATATTCAACGAGGTAGCCTCCACCACTTCAGTGGGCAGAGAATTCCAGAGATTCACCACCCTCTGAGAGAAGAAGTTCCTCCTCAACTCTGTCCTAAACTGACCCCCCCTTTATTTTGAGGCTGTGCCCTCTAGTTCTGCCCACAGTAACAATGAAGTTCCTGTGAAAATCCCCTAGTCGCCACACTCTGGCGCCTGTTCGGGTACACTGAGGGAGAATTTAGCATGGCCAATGCACCCTAACTAGCACGTCTTTTGGAATGTGGGAGGAAACCGGAGCACCTGGAGTAAACCCACACAGACACGGGGAGAACGTGCAGACTCCACACAGGCAGTGACCCAAGCTGGGAATCAAACCCGGTCCCTGGTGCTGTGAGGCAGAGGTGCTAACCATTGTGCCACCATGCCACCCTCGACGCAGTTAGCAATGGATTTTAATCTGTCTTAAAAGGGGTTAAACTGCACAGCTTTCCAGATATTGATATACCTCTTTCCACATGAAAAAAAATGCATACTTTATGGAGGTCAAAAAATTGGCTGTTTTACACTATAAAATCTGAGTAACCTCACAGCAGTGTGCAATTTCTCTCACAATCAACAACAGCCTGAAATAGAAAGGCTTTGTCAATACATTCTCCAAAGATTGCACCCTTAAAACCATTCAAACTACTTAGCAGAGATTTTGAGATAATGTTCCTCATGCAATTGCAATCTGTTTTATTTGACTAACAGCCCATGTGAAATATCAAGCAGTGAGGGGTCACTTCACAAATCAGCTTTGAGGAATGAGAACCCTCTACGACCCAGCGTTCAAAAGGAAGCACATTTTTCCACTTGCACCGTTCAACAGGTCAAGAGCGAGACGCATTCCTAAGTTTCTGCTGCAATTCTTCACGCTGCTGTCACAGCACTGCCTTCACCCTACTTCAACGCCCAATTCTCTACACACTCGGCCTCAAATCTACCACCTCAATCCCAGTGGAAGTAATAACATCTTAACGCTAATCACTGATTTGGAGAAGCTCTTCAGTCCAATCATGTCCAGCAATGCTGCTGACAGACATTGAAGGCAAACATATATATTATAGTGTAGAAATGATTATTCTGATGCCAGCATGTTTTGCACCTGATTACTGACTAGTGGGGAGACTTTCCGATCTCGGTACTGGTGTTGCAGGATCAGTGAACCGAGTTTTAGGCAGTTAGACTAGACAGGAACAAACACAAATCCCCACCCACCCCTAGTCGGTGCCAACAGCCCTCATTCTGTGCCAGCTGTCAGCTCTGGGGCTGGGATTCAACTTCACACTGCAGGCTCACCAAAGGAGAGACAGGGTGGACTTTTACAGCCTCCCCTGACATCAGGATTTTCCAGTCCCGCTGGACATTTGAATAGCTCGCGGCATTTCCCAGTCGCACCCCCACTGCGACGGGGCAGTAAAATTCCCCCCACAGCGTGGATTACACGCCGAAGCTTAAAGGGTTGCAATTGCAATGAAAGAGAAAGTGGTTGCATCAGGACACAATTTTTGGAGGGAGTGGCAAAAAGCCCAAACCCGATTTGATAGATAACAAGGTGCATGCTCCTCTAGACATGCCGGCGTCACACTATTTAGTGCCTTGCGTTGCCAGAGCCAATATTGCGTTCACTACCCATAGGCGCTGAATATAAATGAAAAGAGAATTTTTGACATCATGCCTTCCACTTCCTCTGGACATTTTGATTTGATTTGATTTATTATTGTCACATGTATTAACATACAGTGAAAAGTATTGTTTCTTTCGCTCTATACAGACAAAACATACCGTTCATAGAGAAGGAAAAGAGACAGTGCAGAATGTAGTGTTACAGTCATAGCTAGGGTGGAGAGAAAGATCAACGTAATGCAAGGTAAGTCCATTCAAAAGTCTGACAGCAGCAGGGAAGAAGCTGTCCCTGAGTCGGTTGGTACGTGACCTCAGACTTTTGTATCTTTTTCCCAAAGGAAGAAGGTGGAAGAGAGAATGTCCAGGGTGCGTGGGGTCCTTAATTATGCTGGCTGCTTTGCCGAGGCAGCGGGAAGTGTAGACAGAGTCAATGGATGGGAGACTGGTTTGAGTGATGGATTGGGCTACATTCACGACCTTTTGTTGTTTCCTGTGGTCTTGGGCAGAGCAGGAGCCATACCAAGCTGTGATACAACCAGAAAGAATGCTTTCCATGGTGCATCTGTAAAAGTTGGAGAGAGTCATAGCTGATGTGCCAAATTTCCTTAGTCTTCTGAGAAAGTAGAGGCATTGGTGGGCTTTCTTAACTATAGTGTCGGCATGGGGGGACCAGGACAGATTGTTGGTGATCTGGACACTTAAAAACTTGAAGCTCTCGACCCTTTCTACTTCGTCCCCATTGATGTAGACAGGGGCATGTCAATGATTTCTATAATTCAATGATCAGTGCAGTCACTGTCGCGACATTGGTGGGTGTGGAAGATGTCAGACCTGTGGGCAGCAAGGTGGCACAGTGGTTAGCACTGCTGCCTCACAGTGCCAGGGACCCAGGTTTGATTCCTGGCTTGGGTCACAGTCAGTGCGGAGCCTGCAAGTTCTCTCTGTGTCTGCGTGGGTTTCCTCCGGGTGCTCTGGTTCCCTCCCACAGTCCGAAAGACGTGTTGGTTAGGTGCATTGGCCATGCTAAATTCTCCCTCAGTGTACCTGAACAGGCACCCGAATGTGGCGACGAGAGGATTTTCACAATAACTTCATTTTAGTGTTAATGCAAGCCTACCTGTGACGCTAATAAATAAAATGTCCTTGCAGTTTCAAACAACAGTCAAGTGCCTGTTGGCTGGAGTAGAAATAAAGGTGCAGATTATTTCTCTACCTTCTCCTGAAGGAGAACATAAAGGAGTAAGGAGGCGTAAAGGAGAGCATGTCCCTGTCTACATCAACGGGGACGAAGTAGAAAGGGTCGAGAGCTTCACATTTTTAGGTGAAGAAACACAGAAACAATACTTTTCACTGTATGTTAATACATGTGACAATAAATCAAATCAAATCAAATCAAATCCCAACAAGGAATGATGCAAGATGTACAGAACAATATAACTGTGTGTGTTTACTTACTCTGGGACTCCAAAAATCACCAACAATTATAGAATCATAGAATTCCTACAGTATAGAAGGAGGCCATTTGGCCCATTGAGCCTGCACTGCCAACATCCCACCCAGGGTACGATCCCCGTAACCCCACGTATTTACCCTGCGAATTTACCTTGACATAAGGGGCAATTTAGCACGGCCAATCAACTTAACTTGCATATCTTTGGACTAAGGGAGGAAACCAGAGCACCTGGAGGAAACCCTGGCAGACACAGGGAGAACGTGCAAACTCCACACAGACAGTGACCCAGGGCCAGCATTGAAACCGAGTCCCTGGCGCTGTGAGGCAGCAGTGCTAACCACTGTGCCACCGTGCCGCCCAATTTGTGATGTGAACATTATCAACTTTCTCCTTGCAAGGATGGCCGAGTTGTTGATTGCGTGTTATTTCTTAAAATTCAAAACACAATGGCTGGAACCCTCCCACCTTACCCGCCACAGAATCGGGGGTTCGGCAACAGAAATCTCCCTTGACTTCGAGCGGGAATTTCCGGTCTCACCCGAGCGAGGTCGTAAAATCCCGCCCAATGAACACCTGCAATGAATGTACTATTCCCATCCTCTACTCGCTGCTTGAATTTATGGACTGTCTATTGACCCGGGTGACTGACTGTGTGGAATTTGCACATTCTACCCATGTCTGCGTGGGTTTCCTCCGGGTGCTCCGGTTTCCTCCCACGGCCCAAAGCTATGCGAGTTAAGTTGATTGGCCATGCTAAATTGCCCCTTAGTGTCAGGTTAAATTAACAGGGTAAATACATGGGGTTACGGGGACTCCGGATGGGATTGTTGCAATTGAATGTAAAAACTGGCTTAAAAAAAATCTGCAGTAGGGCTGCTTACTTTATGGAAAATGGCACAGATCCAGTTTCTACCTTAGATGAAGTTCAACGATTACAAGTTCACATTTGCATTTTAAACAGAGGGGCAATTAAACTGAACAAGCTTCCGCACTATCACACACTTACATAGACATTGCAGACTGAAAATGTAACATTGGAACGGGCTCTAACATATGGAGCTGCTGTTAGGTTTGACACTCCTTTGCTGGAAGGACAACAAAGCTCATGCTTGCACTGATGTTTCAGAAATAGCATAATCTACATTGCAAGCCTACCAACTGTTTTTCCAATTCCCCCATCTTTAGTAGGTACTTACACCAATCCCCTGGGATAACTAGCTTCAGACTTCTAACAGATAGATCTGGCAGAATATCCAATAGGCAGATTAAAAAGCAATTACCTTCAAGTATTCAAAATGATATATTTACATGCTGCACTCGCACCAAACTAACATAAATCAGAAGTTTCTCTGAATTCCCTGTTTAAAAAGACATTTTTGTGGTCTGCTATATATAAGCCACAGTTAGATACTGCAATGTTAATTATAATTTCTGACTTCTATTTCCCGAGTGACTTGCTCGGCTATTTCAGAGGGTAGTTAAGAGCCAAGCATGTTAGCCAGGAGTCATTTATAGGCCAGAAAGTGTAAGGGCAGGAGGTCTACTTCACTTCAAACCAGTCTCCCATCCATTGACATACACTTCCTGCTGCCTCGGCAAAGCGGCCAGCATAATTAAGGACCCCACGCACCCCGGACATTCTCTCTTCTGCCTTCTTCCAAAGTCTGAGGTCACGTAGCAACTGACTCAAGAACAGCTTCTTCCCTGCTGCCATCAGACTATTGAATGGACCTACCTCGCATTCAGTTGATTTTTCTCTACACCCTAGCTGTGTCTGTAACATTACATTCTGCACTCTCTCATTTCATGTTCTATGGACGGTATGCTTTGTCTGTATAGCGCAAGAAACATTTCACTGTATGCTAATACATGTGACAATAATAAATCAAATCAAAATCAAATCAAAATCAAATCAAAATTATGAATCAGCGGGATTTTAGTGACAATCTAATAGCTTTATAATTTGTAGATAGATCAGGAAGAATGGAGAGCGATTGCTGAATGTAGCAATGCAGATGGATCTGGGAGCCCTTGTACATGTAACACAAGTTATCATGCTGGAGTAGCAAGTCATTAGGAAGTTAAATTCAATGTTAGCCTTTATTGCAGAGGGCAAAAAGTAGGATCACTTCTAAAATGGTAATGGGTGTGGGGGGGGGGGTGGTTGATGGGTGGCACAGGGCAGCATGGTGGCACAGTGGTTAGCATTGCTGCCTCACAATGCCAGGGGTCCAGGTTCGATTCCCGGCTTGGGTCACTGTCTGTGTGGAATCTGCATTTTCTCCCTGTGTCTGCGTGGGTTTCCTTCGGGTGCTCTGGTTTCCTCCCACAGTCCGAAGTACGTGCTGGTTAGATGCATTGACCCTGCTAAATTCTCCCTCAGTGTAACCCAAACAGATGCCGAAGTATGGCAACTGGGAGATTTTCACAGTAGCTTCATTGCGTTGTTAATGTAAGCCTATTTGTGACACTAATAAATAAATTTTAACTTTAAAAGCATGATGAGACTGCGGCTTTCTTATTTAGGGAGGAGTACGTGAGGCAGCTGAGAGAAGTGTCACAAAGGTGATTCCTGGGATGAAGGGGTTGTCCAATGATGAAATGTTCAGGTCAGGCTGAAACTCATTGGGAGTTTCGAAGAATAAGCAGTGATTGTGTTGAAGCACACATTTCCAAAAAGGCTTGACAGGGTATATATTAAGAGGTTGTTTCCCTGATGGGCAAAATATTGGAGCACTCAAAAAATATTGCTATTTGTGTTGTGTTGGAAACTACTTTGCTGTAAAATAATTAAAATTTGTTTTTGTCCAAGTTGGAAGGTATTTTACTTATATTTTGCCCAGTCATGTCATTATTTTTGTCGATCGTACATTGAATATCATTGGAACAAAATCTTCACACGGGGTATAGAATCATAGAATCCTACAGTGCAGGAGGAGGCCATTTGGCCCATCGAGTCTGCACCGACCACAATCCCACCCAGGCCCTATCCCCATAACCCCATGCATTTACCCTAGCTAGCCCCCCTGACACTAAGGGGCAACGTAGCATGGCCAATCCACCTAACCCGCACATCTTTGCACTGCGGGGGGAAACCGGAGCACCCGGAGGAGAATTCACAGACACAGGGAGAATGTGCAAACTCCACACAGACAGTGACTCAAGCTGGTATGATCTTCATGGAATCATAGAAATCATAGAAACCTTCCAGTGCCAAAACAGGCCATTCGGCCCATCAAGTCTGCACCGACCACAATCCCACCCAGGCCCTACTCCCATATCCCTACACATATTACCCGCTAATCCCTCTAACCTACGCATCTCAGGACACTAAGGGGCAATTTTAGCATGGCCAATCAATCTAACCCGCACATCTTTGGACTGTGGGAGGAAACCAGAGCACCCGGAGGAAACCCACGCAGACAGTGACCCAAGCCGGGAATCGAACCCAGGTCCCTGGAGCTGTGAAGCAGCAGTGCTAACCACTGTGCTACCGTGCCGCCCCCAAATCTTCCTGAGGTTGCTAAATCTCACGGTGACACAGCGGTTAGCACCGCTACCTCACAGCGCCAGGGACCCGGGTTCGATTCCTGGCTTGGGTCACTGTGCAGAATCTGCATGTTCTCCCCACGTCTGCGTGGATTTCCTCCCACAGTCTGAAAGATGCGCTGGTTAGTTGCATTGGCCGTGCTAAATTCTCCCTCAGTGTCCCCGAACAGGTGCCAGAGTGTGGCGACTAGGGGGTTTTCACAGTAACTTCACTACAGTGTTAATGTAAGCCTATTTGTGACACTCATAAATAAACTTTAAAATCGCACATTGCTGTACTTTGGCTTCTCTGCACCAAACTGAAGTGGAGGGTAAAATCAATCAAACTCACATCCAGCGTTGACAGATCCAGCAGATCTTCATCACAAACCGTACAGCCAGTTTCAGAAGTCCAGCTATCAGGAATATAGTTACCAAGATAGTTCAGCAGGTGCTAGGTAACACGCAAAAAGAAATGGAAACAGAGGCATCAGTACATTAAACCAACAGAATCAATTATCCAGAACAAAAGCAAACTATTCAGCGTGCACAATTAAAATTCAGTCTATTTATAAAATGGGAACATTGGCACTGAAACCATTTGATTCTGCATTTTATGCACAATTACTGACTTTACTACTTAAATCCAAGCAAAATACATTAATCCCGATTTAGACCATTTAGTTGGCCCCTAGGACAAAGCCAAACTTTGTACATGTGGCAGTCTTTGTCTTCAGCACAGGATGTACTGACGCTTTTGGCGTCAGGTATGAATTTAGTTTAGGGGAAGAGCGGGAGAAGAAATCTACCGGAGTTCGGGGGTGCTCACCACTACTTAGCAACTCCTGCCTTCTTTTGTGGATACAGTAAGAAGTTTAACAACACCAGGTTAAAGTCCAACAGGTTTATTTGGTGGCAAAAGCCACACAAGCTTTCGGAGCTCTAAGCCCCTTCTTCAGGTGAGTGGGAATTCTGTTCACAAACAGAGCTTATAAAGACACAGACTCAATTTACATGAATAATGGTTGGAATGCGAATACTTACAACTAATCAAGTCTTTAAGAAACAAAACAATGTGAGTGGAGAGAGCATCAAGCATTCTTTTGTGGATGCCAGGTATCAAAGGCTCATTCTCTTGGTTACATCGAGGCCCCTCTTCTCCAATGTTGTCAAGACTACCAGCACTTCACATCTTGGCTAACGTTTGGAGAAGAGGTACAAGTGGCTGCTGCCACTTGAAGAACTAAAAAACTAGCACTCCTCAAGACCAAACAAAACTTTAAAAATAAACAATGTTCATTCTTAAACATTACCTTGGTTATATGGATATTGACATGAATAGAATCCCTACAGTGCAGAATGAGGCCATGTAGTCCATCGTGCCTGCATCGACTCTCTGATAAAGTACCTTGCTCAGGCCCTCTTCCCCCACCCTATCCCCTTAACCCCACGCATTTACCATGGCTAATCCATCTAACCTACACATCTCAGTTCACTAAATGGCAATGTAGCATGGCCAATCCACCTAACCTGCACATTTTTGGATTGTGGGAGGAAACCAGAGCACCCAAAGGAAACGGGGAGACACGGGGAGAACGTGCAAACTCCAAATAGACAGTCACCCAAGGATCGAACTGGGTGCCTGGAGGTGTGAGGCAGCAGTGCTAACCACTGTGCCACCCATTATTTATGGTATTAGAACATTAGGATGCATATAACTAACATCCTAAACCAGCATTTTCACAAGCTACTCTCCAGGCAAGCAGCAAAGGATTGCCAAAGTTCTGCCTGTGCCACTCCGACCCCCTAGGAAATGTGGGAGAATAATGAGATGAATCATCATCATCCCACTCCTGTGTTCACTTACTCCCTGTTCCACACGCCGTAATTGTCTGGAATTTTCAAGATTGGCTGGGATTAGAATGAAGATTCTAGTCAGCAGCCTCAGATAAACAGGATGAAGACCAAGAATGGTCAATTATGTTCTTTGTTGGAAGCTTTGCTGAGGTTAAAATAGGAAATGGAGAGAATCCTGTGAGAATTCAGACTCCAGGTGAAAAAGCATGCAAAAATCAAAACTGAAAAAATGAAAGCAAACAACCCTAAATAGCTGCACTCCAGATGACAAAAATCCGGGCCCACACTGTGGGCTGTTCAGGGATCCCTGGATGATATACCATCACCTTCAATCAATCCAACAGGACATACATTGATCAGGTTGAACCATTAATATGAACAGAGGAGACAGGCTCTGAGAATGGAATGGTGAGATGCTGGCTTCTGCTCTTCTCCAATGTCAGACATGACATGCTGCTTTGCTCCCCGGCATGTGAAACAGGGAGTAAGTGAACACAGGAGTGGGATGATGATGATTCATCTCATTATTCTCCCACATCTCCTAGGGAGTCGGAGTGGCACAGGCAGAACTTTGGCAATCCTTTGCTGCTTGCCTGGAGAGTCGCTTGTGAAAATGCTGGTTTTGTATCACAGCTTGATATGGCTCCTGCTCTGACCAAGACCAAGAAACTACAAAGGGTTGTGATCGAAGCCCAGTCCATCGTGCAAACCAGCCTCCCATCCATTGATTCTGTCTACACTTCCCACTGCCTTGGAAAAGCAGCCAGCATAATTGTAATAAGTCCTCGAAGGCAGAAGTCCCTTCACCAAAATCCCTTTATTTACAAGTCTGACAATTGCATACAGAGTGCTTTCAGTTAGCAGTCTGCACTAGGAGCCCCAGAGGAACTGACACTTCTGGTTAAGTACAAAGCAAGAGGCTCCCTGATTGGCCCATCAATTTGGCCCTTAATCAGAGAGTTCATATTCTAACAGGCCCACCTCAATTGCATCCCAGCCATACTCTCTTTCACCTTCTTCCATCGGGAAAAAGATACAAAAGTTTGAGGTCACGGACCAACCAACTCAAGAACAGCTTCTTCCCTGCTGCCATTAGACTTTTGAATGATCCTATCTTATATTAAGTTGATCTTTCTCTACACCCTAGCTATGACTGCAACACTACATTCTGCACCCCCTCCTTTCCTTCTCTACGGTATGCTTTGTCTGTATGGTGCGCAAGAAGCAATACTTTTCACTACATACTAATAGATGTGACAATAATAAATCAAATTAAATCAAAATAAAGTACAGGAAGAGGTAAGCAGATAGGCCAGGCCAGACACTCCAATCTGGATATTTAACAGTAAACTTCCATACTTTGGTCTGTTTATTGCCGTGGATTAGTACAGGCAACGAGTCGAATATTATATTCCTGGTTCTGACCCTTGTAGGTTCAAACTGCAACTCGACTTCATCTGCAAAGAAAGGAGATTTAGAAGAAAGTTGATGAGAAAAAGGCCAATTTTATTGCAGGTTGCATACATTTTCAATATGTAATCAGGAAGGTTATGATGGTTAAATAACCATTAAAGCTGCTGGAACGAGGAACCAGCAGTCGGCCATTCGGGCCATCTATCTCGTTCTTCTCTGGACAGACACAGAAGAAAATTAAGTGGCCTATTCTGTCTATGCTGACTCTCTGAAGGAGGCAGCAATTAATCTCACTCTCTTCTCCCCACAGTCTTCAAACATTTCCTCTTCACGGAGTGATCGAATTCCCTTTTGAAACTTACTGTTGAATCTGCACCCACCAGACTTTACCGAAATGCTTTCCAGATCATCGTAATTCGCTTGGCCTTTTGGATTACTAGGCCAGTAACAAAACCACTACATTACACACTATTCAAGTATTCTCATAAAAAAAAACCCATCTGGTTTAGTCATGGAATTAAATACGAGACAATACTCGCACTTTAAACATCCTGGTGCTATTACGTTCACAGAATTTGCAATGAGCCAAGAATTGCCACTTAGTTTCTTTCTGTGTCTGTCCAGAGAAGAACAAGATAGATGGCCTGAATCGCTGGGCGGCACGGTAGCACAGTGGTTAGCACTGCTGCTTCACAGCTCCAGGGACCTGGGTTTGATTCCCGGCTTGGGTCACAGTCTGCGTGGAGTTTGCACATTCTCCTCGTTTCCTCCGGGTGCTCTGGTTTCCTCCCACAGTCCAAAGATGTGCGGGTTAGGTTGATTGGCCATGCTAAAATTGCCCCTTAGTGAACTGAGATGCGTAGGTTAGAGGGATTAGCAGGTAAATATGTAGGGATATGGGAGTAGGGCCTGGGTGGGATTGTGGTCGGTGCAGACTCGATGGGCCAAATGGCCTCTTTCTGCACTGTAGGGTTTCTATGATTCATTCTATGAATTATTTCAGATTTATCATCCAGAAACCCATGACTTTTCAGAATCCGAGCAGCAACGGACATTTTGATGTGTGTAAGCAAATCTAGTTTATTAACCTCTCTGCAAATCAGTGAGGTACTTTTTTCACTTTGAGGTTAAGTTGCACAATTATGTGTTTTATCATATTGGTTATTTAATGTTTCATTTTCTCCTGCCCCATAATATTACTTAGGCCGTTGTAAACCTATTTATTATTCCTCTACCAGTATATTACTCCATATACAGCAGGAGGAACTGCACTAAACCAAATCTCCCTGGACTAGCAAAAACACAAGATTTCAGGAAATCACGTGGCTTGACAAGTCTGACAACTTGTATACGAAAAATCAAAGTAAAAGTTGAACATGACGAATTTTGTAACTTGTTTTTGTGACACAAAAAATGCTGCATTTTGCCAAAGTAAAACAGTATTTCAATTAGAGACACACGTCTTTTAGATGAATAATGACTTTAATCACAAACAGCGTTTGTTTCTACTGGACAATTTCCATTTTATATTTTTTCATGTTCACTCGAGGGATGTGAACGTTGCGAGCATTTATTTCCAGTCCCTAATTTATTTATTAATGTCACAAGTAGGCTTACATTAACACTGCAGTGAAGTCACTGTGAAAATCCCCTAATCGCCACACTCCGGCACCTGCTCGGGTACATTGAAGGAGAATTTAGCATGGCCAATGCACCTAACCAGCACGTCTTTCAGACTGTGGGAGGAAACTGGAGCATCCGGAGGAAACCCATGCAGACGCGGGGAGAATGTGCAGGCTCTGCACAAAAAGTGACCCAAGCCGGGAATCGAACCTGGGTCCCTGGCGTTGTGAGGCAGCAGTGCTAACCTCTGTGCCATCCCTTGAGAAGTCTTCTTGAACTGCTGTTTTCTATATGGCGCAGGCCCATCCACAGTGTTGTTAGAAAAGGAGTTCCTGGATTTTGATTCAAAAATGACGAAGGAACACTGATATAATTCTACACCGGGATTGTGTATGACTTGGAGAGGAACCTGCAGATGGTGGTATTCACATATGTCTGCTGTCCTTGTCCTTCTACGTGGCAAAGGTCAGGGCTTTGGAAGGTGCTGTCAAAGGAGGCTTGGTGAGTTGATGCAGTGCATCTTGTAAATGGTACACACTGCTGCCAGTGGTGGAGGGAGTGAACATTTAAGGTGGTCAATGGGAGCCAACCAAATGGACCGCCTTCTCCTGGATGTTATTGGTTTTCTTGTGTTCCTAGAGTTGCATTCATGCTGGGGAGCATTCCATTACACACCTGACGTGTGCCTTGTAGTTGGTGGACAGATTCTGGGGAGTCAGAAGGTTAGCCACAGTTTTTATATGACTGGTCCAATTAAGTTTCTGGTCAATGGCAACCTCCAAGATGTTGATGGTGGGGATTCAGTCAAGATAATGACGTAGAATGATGATTAAATGATTTTGTTTGGAGATGGTCATTGCCTGCCACTTGTGAATGTTACTTGCCACTTGTCAGCTCAAGCTGGAATATTAGCCAGGTCTTGCTGCATGCAGACATGATCAGCTTGATTCCTGAGGACTGGGACAGCCATAGTATTAGAGGATTGGATGGAGAGAAATTTCTTGAGTGTATTCAGGAGGAATTTCTCATTCCGTATGTGGATGGCCCGACTAGAGAGGCGGCAAAACTTGACCTCCTCTTGGGAAATAAGGAAGGGCAGGTGACAGAAGTGTTAGTGAGGGATCACTTTGGGACCAGTGACCATAATTCTATTAGTTTTAAGGTAGCTATGGAGAATGATAGGTCTGTCCCAAAAGTTAAAATTCTAAATTGGGGCAAGGCCAATTTTGATGGTATCAGGCAGGAACTTTCAAAAGTTAATTGGGGGAGTCTGTGGGAAGGAAAAGGGACATCTGGTAAGTGGCATGCTTTCAAAAGTGTGTTAACCAGGATTCAGGGTCAACACATTCCTCTTAGAGTGAAGGCAAGGCTGGCAGAAGTCGGGAACCCTGGATGACTCGGGATATTGAGGCCCTGGTCAAGAAGAAGAAAGAGGCACATGACGTGCATAGGCAGCTGGGATCAAGTGAATCTCTTGAAGAGTATAAGGGGTGTAGGAGTAGAGTTAAGAGAGAAATCAGGAGGGCAATAAGGGGACACAAAATTGTTTTGGCAGCTAAGGCCAAGGAGAATCCAAAGAGCTTCTACAAATACATAAAGGGCAAAAGAGTAACAAGGGAGAGAGCAGAGCCTCTTAAGGATCAACAAGGTCATCTATGTGCGGATCCACAAGAGATGGGTGAGATCCTAAATGAATATTTCTCATCAGTATTTACTGTTGAGAAAAGCATGGATGTTAGGGAACTTGGGGAATTAAATACTGATGTCTTGAGGAGTGTACATATTACAGAGAAGGAGGTGCTGGAAGTCTTAAAGCGCATCAAGGTAGATAAATCTGCGGGACCTGATGAGGTATATCGCAGGACATTGTGGGAGGCTAGGGAGGAAATTGCGGGTCCCCTAGCCGAGATATCTGAATCATCAATAGTCACGGGTGAGGTGCCTGAAGATTGGAGAGTGGCAAATGTGCCTTTGTTTAAAAAGGGCTGCTGGGAAAAGCCAGTTAGCCTCACATCTGTGGTGGGTAAATTGTTGGAAGGTATTTTGAGATACAGGATCTACAGGCATTTAGAGATGCAAGGACTGATTAGGGACAGTCAGCATGGCTTTGTGAGTGGAAAATCATGTCTCACAAATTTGATTGGGTTTTTAAAAGGGGTAACCAAGAAGGTAGATGAGGGCAGTGCAGTTGATGTTGTCTACATGCACTTTAGCAAGGCCTTTGACAAGATACCGCAGGGTAGGTTGTTGCACAAGGTTAAATTTCATGGGATCCAGGGTGAGGTATCGAAATGGATACAAAATTGGCTTCTTGACAGAAGCCACAGGGTGGTTGTAGAGAGTTGTTTTTCAAACTGGAGGCCTGTGACCAGCAGTGTGCCTCAGGGATCAGTGCTGGGCCCACTGTTATTTGTCATTTATATTAATGATTTGGATGAGAATATAGGGGGCATGGTTAGTACGTTTGCAGATGACACCAAGATTGGTGGCATGGTGGACAGTGAGGAAGGTTATCTCCAATTGCAGCGGGAACTTGATCAATTGGGCCAGTGGGCTGACGAATGGCAGATGGAGTTTAATTTAGACAAATGTGAGGTGATGCATTTTGGTAGATTGAACCAGGACAGGACTTACGCAGATAATGGTAGGGCGTTGGGGAGAGTTACAGAACAAAGAGATCTGGGGGTACATGTTCATAGCTCCTTGAAAGTGGAGTCACAGGTGGACAGAGTGGTGAAGAAGGCATTCAGCATGCTTGGTTTCATCAGTCAGAACATTGAATACAGGAGTTGGGATGTCTTATTGAAGTTGTACAAGACATTGGTAAGGCCACACTTGGAATACTGTGTGCAATTCTGGTCACCCTATTATAGAAAGGATATTATTAAACTAGAAAGAGTGCAGAAAAGATTTACTAGGATGCTACCGGGACTTGATGAATTGAGTTACAAGGAGAGGCTGAATAGACTGAGACTTTTTTCTCTGGAGCGTAGGAGGCTGAGGGGTGACCTTATAGAGGTCTATAAAATAATGAGGGGCATAGACAAAGTAGATAGTCAATATCTTTTCCCAAAGGTAGGAGAGTCTAAAACTAGAGGGCATAGGTTTAAGGTGAGAGGGGAGAGCTACAAAAGTGTCCAGAGGGGCAATTTTTTCACACAGAGGGTGGTGAGTGTCTGGAACAAGCTGCCAGAGGCAGTAGTAGAGGCGGGTACAATTTTATCTTTTAAAAAGCATTGAGATAGTTACATGGGCACGATGGGTATAGAGGGATATGGGCCAAATGCGGGCAATTCGGATTAGTTTAGGGGTTTTAAAAAAAAAGGGCGGCATGGACAAGTTGGGCCGAAGGGCCTGTTTCCATGCTGTAAACCTCTGTGACTCTCGTTTCCTTCTCCATGAATGGTATGCTTTGTCTGTATAGCGTGCAAGAAACAACACTTTTCACTGTATATTCGTCCATGTGACAAGAATAAATCAAATCAAATTAAAGTCGCTGAAGTTAAAAAGAACCAAAGAGAAAAAGTCATCGACAAGTTAAAAAAGTGGCTGCAGAGCCAGTTAAAGGGGAAACGAATGCATTTTTAAAATGTGTTTTTTCATGGGATGTAGATGTTGCAACATTTATTGACCATCCCTCAGTGCCCCCAAGAACCACTGCAGTCCCTGGTCAATTATATAGCGCAGTTTATTAAAACGAGCTACAAATCACTTTAGTAACCTCACCTGATTACTGAGAACATAAAATATACTGCTGTGGTTCTTGGGGTAAGTGTTAAGTGGCAGAGAAACATAACAGGAATTCACTGGCGTATCTATACTCGCAGCTCATAAACGCGGAGCACTGATTTCCCCCGCAGAAGGTCAGAGCTTACCTACAGCCCCATTCAAGTTTTGGAAAATTTTGCTTTTGTGATCCAGAGTTATGTTGAGAGAAAGCTAGAAGGATACAAAAAAGGAAATTAGTCCTAAAAGAACGTCATGCGCCAAAACAACTCTGACAAATGCTTTGCAGTGTCTGGAAAATCACCTGAAGAGCAGCCAACTGTTATGGAACTATCATTAACACTGAAACAATGAGGTCATTTGGAACCTTAAGCCCTCATCATCTCGTTCTCATAATTTACTTACTCGCTGCAAAGCATCCACGTAGATTTTAGTGTAGAAGAGCTGATCATCATCGTTATCTTGCAGATGCCATTTCTCAACAATGCGATTTAGGGAAGAGGCGTAACCAATGATACCTGGAAAAAAAGAGTACCGTGATTGGCAGCACAAAGTCACCCACAGAAATGAAGCAGTCAAAAAAAAAAGGGATCTTCTTGTTCAAAACAGTTGAGAATCTACATGGTGGAAAATGGGAGAATATCATTTTATTGACCTACTTACAAAATTGTACGCCCAGAAGCTGTACATCTAAACAAGTTGTGTCTCCTCAATTTGCATTCTTTTTTCAGACATGACTGGGCAATTTCTTCATGCATCATGTCTGATCACCACACTGTTCTAAGTGACTCATAACTTGCATGTAACCATACTGCACTCACTGAATTTTGTTGGAGAAATTACCCTTGCTTTTATCAGGAGATGTTGCTACATTTTCAGACAGCAATTTTCCTTGCTGTAATCCGTGGATCCTCTCTTTAAGTAGACACTGTAGACTGTTGTAGTGTGCTATTTGAGCACGATGGCTGGGATTTTCCAGTCCTGCTCGTCATGGGATCGGAAATTCCCTCCTCAATGAACCTTTGGCTGCTCCGTCGAAAACCTGCCTGCGAAGAGTCCCGCCCTGTTTGCGAATTAATGGACTTCACCCACTGTTAAATACATTGCTTGCTGTGAGTCTTGTTGAAAGTCCTTCCCCACCGCCAACTCAGTGGCTGACAGAGTGCTGTAATTAGAGACACTGTAGTTTTGTTGGTGGGTTGTAGCACCCCAATGGTTTCGTGAATAAATGTAATAAAAGTTTATTTATTAGTCACAAGTCGGCTTACATTAACACTGCAATGAAGTTACTGTGAAAATCCCCGAGTCGCCACACTCTGGCACCTGTTCGGGTACACTGAGGGAGAATTTAGCATGGCCAATGCACTTAACCAGCGCATCTTTCGGACTGTGGGAGGAAACCGGAGGAAACGTACGCAGATATGGGGAGAACGTGCAGACTCTGCTTAGACAGTGACCCAAGACGGGAATCGAACCCGGGTCCCTGGCACTGTGAGGCAGCAGTACAAACTAAAATGCGTGCAATTACTCAGCTATGTAACCCATGGGATGCCAGGTTAAAAATTAATGTCTCCTGCATCGGCTGATCTCAGCTCGGACAATGTTTGGGACACTGCAATTGAATTTAGATGTCAGCTTCTCTTAGATAATCGCATCTTGTCTTTGCATCGGGTAACTTTCTATTTAAATTTTACATCAGGAACTCGGCATGTTTATTGTGCCTCCACTCCTTAGCACAACCCATCATAAAAGTTTACCTAAGCAAAGGCTCCTTTAAGCAGCACACTGCAACACTTTGAAAAGACTATTAAAAAGAATTTCTACAAAATACAACAGAGTTCGTAGAATCCCTACAGTGCAGGAAGAGACCATTCAGCCCATCGAGCCAGCACTGACAACAAACTCACCCAGGCCCTATCCCCGTAACCCCACATGTTTACCCTGCTAATCCCCCTGACACTGAGGGGCAATTTATTAGCATGGCCAGCCCACCTAACTAGCACATCTTTGGACTGTGGGAGGAAACTGGAGCACCCGGAGGAAAGACATGCAGACATAGAGATAATGTGCAAACTCCACATGGGCAGTCACCCGAGGCCAGAATTGAACCCAGTCCCTGGCGCTGTGAGGCAGCAGTGCTAACCACTGTGCTACCCTACATCCCCTCAAGAGAAATGCAGTGAATGGGGGATGGTTACATACAAATTATTTGCGTAAAATTGATTCTTGTCACTGAGAGCAGAGCTGTTGTGAGCAGGCATGATTTATGAAGAAATTGCCCAATCATTTACATTCAGGTTGGCAATCGAGGCAGTGGGGTGTTTCAGGCAACATATAGCTGAAGCGACCCATTCAGCACACTGCCACTGTATGATCAGAAAGCTACACAGTGGCTGCAGAATGTTATTCTGGAATATAGACGCCTTATCTTGTATACTGTTAACCATTAGCTTTATTATATACTGTCAGCTGTTTGCCACATTTACAGAGGCGGATTGTAAATGTTCCTGTCTGAGTGGGAAATCAAGGCTACTGGCTTCTCAAATGTCCAGCTGATCATTTTAATGAGGGGCAAATTTTTGATCAAGATATCAAGAATGTTAAGATGAATAAACATCGGCATTTTATCACTTTGTGCTAATGGAAATCAAAGCACTGCACCAATCGAATTCGAAACAACCTGTTTGAGTTAATTGTAATGAGGCTGTATCACACTGCGACTGGAGTTGCTCGGCCTGGGCCCTGGCATTTAACCAGTAACTTTCTGAAAATTGCCCACATCTCCATAGGATCTGGAATGTCTGCAGCTACTTCTCTCTGTAAGGTTTTGCGAGGTGGTGAGTGAAAGCACATACTGAAGCTTCGGAATCATGCCAAAGATCTGAGCTACAGCGTAGATGAGCAGCTGGGCTAAATCACTTGAAAGAAGCATGAAGGATTCGCAGCATCTCGGTGGTAACTAACTCCAGTAAGGCAGCAAGCACTGCTTCTAATCTCCTCGCTTTTCTCTGTGTCTTTTTTTTAAGAATTAGAAGTCTGTTTCGCAGGGCGGCACGGTGGCACAGTGATTAATGCTGCTGCCCCACACTGCCAAGGACCCAGATTCAATGAGTCTGTCTGTGTAGAGTTTTCACATTCTCCCCGTGTCTGCGTGGGTTTCCTACGGGTGCTCTGGTTTCCTCCCACAGTCCGAAAGACGTGCTGGTTAGGTGCACTGGCCATGCTAAATTCTCCCTCAGTGTACCCGAACAGGCGCCAAGTGTGGCGACTAGGGAATTTTCACAGTAACTTCATTGCAGTGTTAATGTAAGCCGACTTGTGACACTAATTAATAAACTTAAACTTAAAGGTCGGCATCCTCTTTTTCTGGACAGTTTTGTAGGCACAAAGGCCCTGTTTTCACCGGCACATCCGCTCGGACATTGGGGAGGGCGAGGCTCGCAGAACGGCATTCTCCATTAGTCTGGGTGCAATCTTACGAGCCTCGGGCGAGCGGGCGTGCTGGTAAAATTCCGGCCAAAGTCACATTCATGCCGTGTTCCCTGCTTAGGATTGTGCTCTTCCCAGGATCTCATTCCGACATGGAATCATTCAGGTGCGCACTGCAATCTCTGAGACAATGTGTACAGTAAATATGGCTACCTTTCTAATGACAACTAGGAACAGCAAGCATCCATCCAAAAAAAAAAATATTGGAGGCTCAAAATGATTAAATGGATCCCATAATCCTTTAGGTGTGCCTAGTTAAAATAGTGAGTGACATTATTTCGAAAACGCAGTTAAGTTAGTGCTGATGGGAGCAGGAAATTATAAAACAACACAGACTAAATGTGCAGTCGAGTAGTCATCATGTTTCTGGACAAATAATCCACAATACTAGAGTTCAAATCCCATTAAATTTAGTTTTAAAAGAAAGGAAATATAAAACCGGTGTCAAGAAAAGTAACCATGAAGCTGTCAGATTGTTGGAAGGAACTAAAACAAAAGCAAAATACCGCACTTGCTGGAAATCTGAAATAAAAACAGAAAATGCTGGACAAACTCAGCAGCTCTGGCAGTGTCCATGGAGAGAGTTAAAGCTTTGACTCTGTATGACGTTATGGACAGAATTTTCCCATCCCGCCCACCACGGGAATCATAGTGAGCGGGATACTGACCATGAAAAGGTCCATTGACCTCGGGCCCGATTTTCCAGCTTTGGGGTGAGCGCGGCTGGAAAATCCCATCCTATAAAACTATTTCATTCACTGATTGACCTTTTGGGAAGAAGCTTTGCCATCCGGCCTACAGCAAGTTAGTGCCATACCTGAGTGTTGTTCACTCTTAGTTCCTCTGTAACATGGCTGAGAACTGCACTCTCCTGTATAAAAACACAGGCTGCAGTTGTTCGAAAAAATGATTCACCACCACCTACTCAGGGAAACGAAGGATGCTTTTAATTTTTTTAATTCAGGACATGTGGGTATCAGTATTGGTATAGCCAGCATTTCATAGAACCTCTACAGTACAGAAGGAGGCCATTCGACCCACCGACTCTGCACTGACCACAATCCCACCCAGGCCTATTCCCGTGAAGCCACATATTTACCCTACTAATCCCCTGACACTAAGGGGCAATTTTAGCATGGCCAATCAACCTAACCCGCACATCTTTGGACTGTGGGAGGAAACTGGAGCACCCAGAGGAAACCCACGCTGACATGGGGAGAAAGTGCAAACTCCACACAGACAGTGACCTGAGGCAGGAATTGAACCGGGGTCCCTGGCGCTGTGAAGCAGCAATGCTAACCATTGTGCCACCGTGCCGGCCATTGAACTGAGTGGCTTACTAGGCCATTTCAGAGAGTGGTTAAGAATCAACCACTTTGCAGTGGGTCTGCATGTCCGGGTACGGATGGCAGATTTCCTTCAGCAATGCACGTTAGTGGACCAGATGGATTTTTACAACAATCAATATGATTATGGAGGCCAGTTTTCAATTCCAGATTTTACTAAGTTACTTTCCACTCTACCAGCTGCCATGATGGGATTTGAACCCCACGTCCCCAGCTCACTAACGTGGGACTCTGGATTAGGGGTGGCACAGTGGTTACAACTGCTGCCTCACAGTGCCAGGGACATGGCTTCAATTCCGGCCTCAGGTTAGCGCCTGTGTGTGGAGTTGCATGTTCTCCCCGTGTCTACGTGGGTTTCCTCCGGGTGCTCCTGTTTCCTCCCACAGTCCAAAGATGTGCAAGTTATGTTGATTGCTATGGTAAATTGCCCATTAGTGTCAAGCGAGATTAGCAGGGTGAATACATGGAGTTATGGGGAATAGAGGCTGGTGGGATTGTGGTCGGTGCAGGCTCAATGGGCTAAATGGCCTTCTTCTGCACTATAGGAATTCTATGATTACTAGTCAAGTGACATGACAATTACGCCACCGGTCTTCATCTTCCCCACCACTGAGAGAATTCCATGGCATCAGGAAGGCAATGGGCACTCGGTCTCTCCACTGCCCATCCCTCCCTTGCAATCCTCCAGCACCCCCTGTCTCCCGCCATGTTTCTGTGGCCTCCATTGAATTCCACCCCATGCGTTAACAAGTTTGTTATTAAGTGTGGAATGCAATGTGTAAGCAGGCCTAAGGTGAGAATGTCTTCTCTGACAAAGGAGCTGATAACATTAAAGCAGATACCTGATGGTCTAGAAGCTGTTAATCAGGCTAATTACATTTATAGTAAATGCAAGAGATTGTGAAGGCAATATAATCGTGGACCCTAAGAGGTCAATATGACGATAGTAACAGAATGATTAGAAGGGACTTGGAGGAATTAAGTGCATTCTTTTGGCTCCACGTTGTTATTCTGATATTATTTTTATTTATCTTTTATGTACTATGAATTAGTTGTGGTATCCATAGATCAAAAGTAGAAATAGTATAAGAATTGCGAGTGAGGTAGTGTGGTATACTCATAGTGAGATCATTACTGGTGGATTGTGAGGTAACTACTCAATGGAGTTCCATGTACATTTTTAAAATTCTTTCACAGGGTGTGGATGTTGCTAGCTAGTCCAGCAATTGACGCCCATTCCGAATTGCCCGTATAATAGGTGATGCAGGGCATCCTTCTCGAATCGCTGAGTTCACGCGGTGCAGGAACATCCACAGTGCTGTTACAGAGTTCCAGGATTTTGGCGCAGCGATAGTAAGGAACGGCGATGTAGTTCCAAGTCAGAATGGTGTGTGGCTTGAAGGGAAACTTGCAGATGGTCATGTTCCCATGCTGCCCTTCATAAGTTCATAAGATGTAGGAGTTAAATTAGGCCATTCAGCCCATTGAGTCTGCTCTGCCTTTTGATCCTTTCTTAAGATGTTCACACTTAAGTCACTGTGCATGTCTTTGACCAAGAAAATCAGGGGGTATTTCCATCCTGCATGCTCTCTTAAAATAATCACTTAAAAACAGTCTTCACCGTCCCTGAATTGACTGCATATTTTGATTGTGCAAAAATTATCATAGAATCCCTGCAGCGCAGAAGGAGGCCATTCGGCCCATCGAGTCACAAGTTCATAAGGTATAGGAGCAGAATTAGGCCATTCGGCCCATTGAGTCTGCTCCGCCATTCGTTCATGGCTGATATGCTCCTCATCCCCAATTTCCTGCCTTCTCCCCATAACCCTTCAACCCATTACCAATTAAAAACTTGTAACTCCTTCTTAAATTTACTCACTGTCCCAGCATCCACTGCACTTTGGGATAGCGAATTCCACAGATTCACAACCCTTTGGGAGAAGTAGTTTCTCCTCGACTCTGTTTTAAATTTTCTACCTCCTATCCTAAGACTATGACCTCTCATCCTCGAATGTCCCATAAGAGGAAGCATCCGCTCCAAGTCTACTTTATCCATATATTTTATCATCTTATATACCTCAATTTGATCTCCCCTCATTCTTCTAAATTCCAGAGAGTATAGGTCCTTGTCCTTCTTGGTGGTAAATGTTACATATTTGGAAAGTGCTGTTGAAGGAACCTTGGTGAGTTGCTGCAATGCATTGTGTAGATGCTACTCTGCATCAGTAATGGAACAAACGGATATTTAAGTTGGTGGATGGGGTGCCAATTATGTGGCTGCTTTGTCCTGGATGGTTTCAAGCTTCTTTAAATTCATTTGAGCAAGCGGAGAGTATTCCATCACACTCCTGACTTGAGCCTTGCAGATTGTGGCTAGGCTTTGGGAAGTCAGGAAGCGAGCTACTGTCCGCAGAATCTCCAGTCTCTAACCTGCTATTGTAATCATAGTATTTATATGGCTAGCCCAGTTCAGTTTCTGGTCAGTGGTAACCCTCAGGATATTTATTGTGGGCAAGTTCAGCCCAAATGTTGTCATTCAATGTTATGGGGGATGGTTAAGATGCACTCTTGTTGGAGATGGTCTTTGCCTGGTTGTAAGTTGCAAGTTACATTTATCCACACATCTGCCCAAGCCTGAATGTTGCCCAGGTCCTGCTGCATCTAGAAAAGCCATGAATGGTGCTGAACACTGGGCAAACATCCCCACATTTGGAGTGAAGGTCTCTGATAAAGCAACTGAAGATGGTGGGGCCTAGGATAATACTTGAGGGACTCCGGCAGTGATGTTCTGGATTGAGATAATTGACCTCCAACAACCACAAGCATCTTTTCCTGTGCTAGGTATAATTCCAACCTGTGGAGAGTTTCCCCCTGATTCCCATTGACTCCAGTTTTGCTGCAACGCAGTCAAATGCTGCCTTGATGTCGAGGGCAGTCACTCTCACTTCACCTCTTGAGCTTAGCTCTTTGGTCCATGTTTGGGCCAAGGCCATTAAGAGGTCAGGAGCTGAGTGGCTTCGAGGAACTCAAACAGAGCAGTGACCAGGCTGCTTGATAACACTGGTTTGCTGTCTTTGAGAATGCTTCCATGTGACTGATGGCTTTACCCTGCGTGATTATATCACAGCTGCTCGATACAGCAAAGTCCCCTTGACTTGGTGCCAGTTCAAACTAATTTCAGGAAAGGGAAGATCCACACTGGAGAGATCACTAGAGCTTTATAGGGAGCTTTCTTCAAAGTCAGTGACAAAGCTTCTTCCCCCTAGAAAACCAACTGGAGTTCACTTCAATCATAATTTTGTGTCAAAGCACAATCAGCTGTCCTATTTATTTTATTTATTTCTGTCACAAGTAGGCTTACATTAACACTGCAATGAAGTTACCGTGAAAATCCCCTAGTTGCCACACTCCGGCACCTGTTCGGGTACACTGAGGGAGAATTTACCATGGTCAATGCACCTAACCAGCACGTCTATCGGACTGTGGGAGGAAACCGGAGAGAATGTGCAAACTCCACACAGACAGTGACCCAAGTTAGGAATCGAACCCAGGGTCCCTGGCACTGAGAGGCAGCAGTGCTAACCACTGTGCCACCACGCCACCCTGCCTCAGGTGTTCTCTTTTGAAAGTGGATTGGGAGAGAGAGGGTGGAAGGAGGCCCGTGAGACAAGCTTCCTTCTTCACTCCAGCTCAATATTTTGGTCCCAGTAAGCCAGGCATCTGCATGGATGTGGCTTGTTCTCAGGTTTAAACCAATGCTTGTCCTCGACAACCTATTGGAACACATTCACGTCACCAGTTTGCCATTGACCTATTGTCTCCTGGTAGCAACATTCCAATCAACAACCAATAGCATTTTGGGCAGAGTAGGAGGAGCAATGCAAAGCTGGGCCTCGATTTTCACACTAAAAATATACTCAAGATATATTTTCAGGAAAAAATTAGACATTTTACTGCACATCTTCTCAACAAAAACATTCAGCACTTTCATATCACTGCAAACACACAGCATTCAGTCAAATGTGGCTGCCGTTATTAACTTTATCTTCGAAAACTTTTATTATTCCATTTGAAACAGCAGAATTACTGGTAGCCACTGGAATTCCCCAATAGGGGGAAACATTTTTCACAAACCTCTGACCGTCACCTGGTTTTCTTCTATTTGTTCAATTTTAAGACCAACCATTTTGGTCCTTACAAAGTCTGAGATAACATAATGTTTGCTCTTGCTTTAGAGGCACTCTTACCTCCCGAATTAAGGAATCGCTTTCCACTGCGAACATTGGGATACTTGTCGGCGAGCCTGTTATCTGGCCAAATGAGCCCTTCAGCAGCGAAGACCACCTTGTGATTGAACTGCTGGAACTTGCTCAGCAACTCTTCCGGACTACCAGCAAAGAGGACGTCATAACTGGAAAACACAATGAGAGAGGTTCTCATCAACACTCTGGAGCGGACACACATGTACATTTTATGTCTTCCCCAGTCCCTATGATTCCGACATCAGGACTCAACGAGAGCCATTCACCTCTGTTTGATTTTGTGTTCCCAAATGATAAGAATAGAGACCATCAAGCTCAAATGTTTCTCTACATATTTCTGTAGTTTATAAATGAGTACAGGTGGCACAGTGGCCTCACAGCGCCAGGGACCCGGGTTCGATCCCAGCCTTGGATGACTGTCTATGTGGGGTTTACACGTTCTCTCCATGTTTGTGTGGGTTTCCTCCGGGTGCTCCAGTTTCCTCCCACAGTCCAAAGAGGTGCGGGTTAGGTTGATTGGCCATGATAAATTGCCCCTTAGTGTCAGGGGATCAGCAGGGTAAATGTGTGGGGTTAAAGGGATAGGATCAAGGTGGGATTGTTGTTGGTACAGGCTCGATGGGTTGAATGGCCTTCTTCTGCACTGTAGGGATTCTATGATTCCAAATGAACTTCAAGTTAAAACTCAGAGATGAGATAGGGAGAAAGGTCATTTTCAGCTCTTCAACGATGTCTAATTGACATTTATTCAGGGAGGTTGAATTGTGTGATGCCTTTTCTGAACTGGAAAACTAAAGGTCACTGTAAAAAGTCCAATGAAAGAGTGTTATGAACTCGATAAGGGCCAGTATCATTATTATTCATTTGCTTTTCGAAATCTGAAAACCCAGTATTTACTAAAAGAATGAAGGCACCTGGTGCACAGTTTAAAATGAAAGAATATTACTCCATAAAAAATCAAAGAATGTGAATTCTCATAACTACACGCAATCAGGATGAGACAGCTAAGTTAAAGATGTTAAAAGGAAAATTAAAACAAATAGTTATACTTTAAACAAAACTTCTCAACTCAATGTGCCTTCTACACCCATTGACCAACACCAATAACTCATGGTACTGATCAGAATTTGGAAGATTAATCACTTGTTTGAGTACTGTTTCAACGATTCATCTAAAAGACTGAGATTTCTTGGGCCTGTTGCTTACGTCCAGCAAGACTGCATTCAAATCTCCTCCAACAGTCCCATGGTTGTGGTCTGTCAGTTCAACAAAGGCGTCACTAAAGCGAAGGCATCTCAGGTCAGGACTTTGCTGTTTCTATTATTCTCCAACTCTGGAGTCTTGCATATAAAACTCTTTCTCTCTCTCTCTCCCTCTCCTCAGTTTGGCTATCCTAGAAGTTCAGCTATTAGGTTTCCTTCAGTTAACAAGAGTTTTAAATTCTTTTAGCCAACACATAAAATTTCAATTGAGCCCTCTGTGCGAGGGATAATTCCTGCACCGAGATTGCTCTAAACTAAAATCCATAAATCTGCTTGAAACAGAGCCACACTCATAATAATTAACTTCTGGTTGACCCTTTTTCTGTTGTTATTTCCCAGGTAACTTGGTCACCTGATCAGTTACTGGAAGCAAGATGACTTTACCAGAAAACCTTTTCAGAAAAACCTAGTTCTTAAAGAGACCTTCACCCCAACATAAAACACAGTTAGAAACACAGAAACATAGAAGATAGGAGCAGGAGGAGGCTATTCGGCCCTTTGAGCCAGTTCCGCCATTCATCATGACCATGGCTGATCATCCAACTCAGGTAGGTTATTCCCTCTCCCCACTCAAAAGCACATGGGCTATCACAGTTGGTTTCACTTTTACCAGGGTTCCTTGAAGCTACTCTGTCAAATGCTGCCATATGTCAAGTGTAATGAATGTCACCACATCTCTGTACTTTAGCAGGATGTAGAGTCCATTGATTAGGCCAGCATTTATCACCCATCCCTAATTATTCTTGAGGAAAAGAAGCCACCTTCTTGTCAATTGAATGGTTCGCTGGGCTATTTCAGAGGGGGTGGCACGGTGGCACAGTGGTTAGCACTGCTGCCTCACAGAACCAGGGACCTGGGTTCACTTCCGGCCCCGGGTGACTGTGTGGAGTTTGCACATTCTCCCCTAGCAGGGTTTCCTCCGGGTGCTCCGGTTTCCTCCCACAGTCCAAAGATGTGCGGGTTAGGTGGATTGGCCATACCAAATTACTGCTTAGTGTCCTCAGATGTGTAGGTTAGGGGAATTAGAGGGGTAAATATGTGGGGTCGGGGAGATAGGGCTTGGTAAGATGCTCTGTCAGAGAGTCAGTGCAGACTCGATGGGCTGAATGGCCTCCTTCTGCACTTTAGGGATTTTACGATTCCATGACAGTTTTAATCTGCTTCCCCACTCTGTAAATTAGTGACTTATTAACACAAACAAAAATAATATTTCATAATTTTAACCACCTCAGTGAAACTTATTCGCCCTTCTGATGCAGTAAAAACGTGATCACGGTTAATCTCGTGCAATGTGCCGACGGTGACTTTTGGATGGCACAAAGGCATGCAACGCACACTAACCACATTGTCACCATCAAGACGTGCATGCAGGGATTGTTGGAATTTCCTACAACAGTGCAGCCAGTTCTCAGGGGCACAAGCTGCACATTGCAAAACTGGGTGTTTGCTTAACGTGTGCAGCAGGGACTCAGGCTGCAATGTGAAGGCAACGCCACTCAGTGCAAACAAATGAACAAACCAGGGGCCTCGCTGTTCTTTATGGCATGGCACCAATGCAACAGCTATTAGAGGGAGTGGCACAGATCATTTTTATGAGCCTTTCCATAACTTGTGCTCTAACATTCAAAAGAAAAGAAAGGGCAAACTGCAAATGTGATTTATTTAGAAAAACAGAAATGTTGGCTACATCCTCCTAGCATTTTCCATGTTAAGACAAGAGAAGGTCCCCATGGAGTTTTCAACAGTATTTTGTTCATGCCCCTGTACTGCAGCCAATGTAAAGCGTTCTTTGAAGATAGTGTTCGAGACTCCAGTTACATTTCCTTTAGTCTGTTACACTGAACATGTGTTGTATGTTCAGTGTAACAGAACAGGGTATGTACATATACAGACAATTAAACAATTCTTCCCACATTGCATTTCCTCTACTTTCTATACAGTATAGACTCCCTACAGTACAGAAGGAGGCCATTCAGCCCATCGAGTCTGCACCGACCACAATCCAATCTAGGCCCTATTCCCGTAACCCTCACTTACCCTGCTTATCCCCCTAACACTAGGGGCAATTTAGCATGGCCAATCGACCTAACCTGCACATCTTTCGGACTGTGGGAGGAAACCGGAGCACCCGGAGGAAACCCACACCGACACGGGGAGAAAGTGCAAACTCCACATAGACAGTGACCCAAGGCCGGAATTGAACCTGGGTCCCTGGCGCTCTGAGGCAGCAGCACTAAACACTGCTCCACCGTACCGCCCAAAAACCAGAGAATTTTCCGAAATACTGACTGGACCCTAAAACAAACCTGCAGATGCTCGGCATTTCATAACCGTGACTTTCACACACAACTGGAACATCTGTCAAAAACTTTCATACAAGTTTTAACTTGTGATTCCACCTACTCCTTCCACCACTAACTGAACAAATCTTGTTATTCTGTTATGTACAAGCAGTTTCCTGGAGCAGTCTTAAACATCCAGAATGGTACTTCATCTGCATATCTCTCAAAATAATTGGCACATTCGAACGCCTCGGATAAAATCTGGTTACAGATAATGAGTCACCTTCATTTTCCCCAGAAGTGGTTACGCTGCAGATCAGGAAAAGAGCGTTACAGCTTGGCAGCATTTCCCATCCTTCCAGTAAATTCTTTGCCCCTGCCATTGACAAATCCCTCTGGATTTTGAAATGATTTCTCATCAGTGTTGCAAGTCCATATGTCAGTGGTTTGTCATTAAAATGGGAGCGATTCTGCGCTACAAATATTCTGCAAGTTTACAAGCTGAGAAAATGATGCAGTTTAAAACAAGTAACTCTTTTGTGGAGACTACTGCGTGACATAAAATAGCCTTTGAAGTCAGACTATAGATGTTTACTTTATATTTGCAGCTTCAACACTTAAGAGGTTGATTTCTTGAATTAATGTTTGTGATGTGGCTTACACTGGCAAGGCTGGTATTAATTGCTTATTCCTCGTTGCCTCTGGCAACCTGGTTGATGCAGCAAGATCTGAGCATGTTGTTATATTGTGCTCTCCGTTGCCCCTTCTGTTGGGGAGGTGTAAAATAATGTTTGCTCAATAATGGCTGCCTGCAGGTGACCATGTAGGGGCATCACGGTGGCACAGTGGTTAGCACTGCTGCCTCACAGCTCCAGGGACCAAGTTTCGATTCACGACTTTGGTCACTGTCTGTGTGGAGTTTGCACGTTCTCCCAGTGTCTGCGTGGGTTTCTTCCAGGTGCTCTGGTTTCCTCCCACAGTCCAAAGATCATAGAATCCCTATAGTGCAGAAGGAGGCCATTCAGCCCATCGAGTCTGCACCGACAACAATCCCACACAGGCCCTATCCCCATAACCCCACATATTTACTCCGCTAATCCCCTGACACTAGGGTCAATTTAGCATGGCCAATCAACCTAACCCGCACATCTTTGGACTGTGGGAGGAAACTGGAGCACCCGGAGGAAACCCACACAGACATGGGGAGAATGTGCAAACTCCACACAGTGACCCGAGGACGAAATTGAACCCGGGTCCCTGACGCTGTGAGGCAGCAATGCTCACCACTGAGCCACCATGCCGCCCCTGTGCAGGTTAGGTGCATCGGCCATGCGAAATTGCCCCTTAGAGGGATTAGCAGGATAAATATGTGGGGTTATGGGGATAGGGCCTAGGTGGGATTGTTGGAGGTGCTGGCCGAATGGCCTCCTTCTACACTGTAGCGATTCTATATCTGTTGACTGCCATTGCTGTACATGAGCAGATGAATGCATGCCCGCATATGGGAACATATGTGCAGCAGGATGCATGTGTGGTCCTCACTGACACTGGAATTGCAAAGATACGGAGACAGAGAAATGGCCTTACCCTGAGTATCCACCCACCTGGGGCTCAAGAAGCGTTGAATTGCTTGAAATTTCAGACCAGCCATTTAAGTGGTTCAGTGGAATTGTTCATCTGGTAATGTTATTTTTTATGCAGTATAAAACATGTCGAGGGTACATGGCAATGAAATAAACTGCCTAAAAGAAGCCGTCACAATTCATGAGGGTGGATTTATGTCGCCTGCAAATGACAGCAGAGGATTCGTCACATGCGCTGATGGCGGCCATCTTGCCTTGGCAGGAGATACAGTGAACCTCAGTTAGTCTTAGTGCAACAGTGGTGGACCTTCTTCTGGATCTCCTGTAGTTTGTGTAGTAAAGCTGCTTCTGCAACACTGCCAGTTAGGATTTTGATTCTGTGACAAAGGAATGTTGATAAATGTCTAAGTTAGAATGGTTTATGATTTAGAAGGGGACTTAGAGATGATGGAGTTACCATGCATCTGTCGCCCCTATCCTTACGGGTCCTGGAGGTTGTGGATATGGGAGGTAGTCGAAGTCTTGGCAAGATTCTGCAGGTTCAGTAGGTGGGAAATACTGCAGTCACTGGTGGTGGAGAAAATTGACTTTCAGGCATTTATGTGGCTTGTTCAGTTGAGGTTTTGGTCACTGGTTAACCTCGAGGTTGTTGACGGTTATGGACAATGCAATAGCAATGACTTGCCTCCCCATAACATTGAGTCAGGCTCTCCCTTGTTGGAGATGGCAATTGCTTGAAACTTACGTGGCACACAATATTTGTACCAATATCAGCCCAAGCTATGTTGTCCAGGTCTTGTTATTTGCAGGCATGGACTATTTGACCATGCGAGGAATTGTGAATGGAACTGAACATTGTGCAATCATCGACTAACTGGACCTCATGATAGCAGGAAGATCACCGAAGCAATTGAAGATAGTTCAGTAGAACATAAAGCCCTGAGTAACTCCTGCAGGGAGCTTCCAGGGCTGTGATGTCTGTTCTCCAAAGAGGTGTCAGGTGCAAGCCCAGCTACTGGAAAGCCTTTCGACTGATCTCCATGGCCTTTGATTTTACCAGCGCTTCCTAGTGGCACACAGTCAAATTCCACTTTAATACTGAGGCCAGTCTTACTTCACCTCCGGAATTCAATCTGGGCTCACCTTTGGATCAAAGTCTGGGGTTGGCTGGGCCTACCAGAGTCCAAACACACCACTGAGTGCTGATGATGAAATGCTGCTTTAAACAATTAATACTTTAATCATGGCACCTTGCGTGACTTTGCTGATGATTGGGAGGAAGCTGATTGGGTGGTAATTGTATTAGTTCTATATTCGATGAACAAGTAAGTCCTGGATACTCGAGCCTCTGTTTCCATCAGTCACAAATTAGTTTTAGGAACAAAGGAACAGGAATAGGCCATTCAGCCCCTCGAGCTAGTCCCACAAATCAATTAGAACACGGCCGATTTCTATCATAGACCAATTTAAGAAATAGAATTGGATACACAATCCCTACAGTGCAGAAGGAGGCCATTCAGCCCATCGAGTCTGCACCGATAACAATCTCATCTACGCCCTATCCCCTTAGCTCCACAGATTGACCCCACTAATCCCTCTAACCTATGCATCCCAGGACACCAAGGGCAATTTAGCACGGCCAATCAACCCAACCCACACATCGGTGGACTGTGGGAGGAAACCGGAGCACCCGGAGGAAACCCATGCAGACACGGGGGGAACGTGCAGACTCCACAGAGACAGTGACCCAAGGCCGGAATTGAACCCAGGTCCCGAGCACAGTGAAAGATAGCAGTGCTAATCACTGTGCCATCATGCCACTCAAATTAACTGCCTCGATTTTGTAATACTGAATCCCCTTGCTTCACAAAATTTTAATAATCTCAGTTTAATTGACCCCGAACCACATCAACTTTTTGAGGGCAGAGAGGTACAGATTCCCTTTGAAATCCGTGTGAACAACTACTTCCTGACATCACCCTTGAAAGACCTTGCTTTGAATTTTGAGGTTATGCCCCATCGTTCTGTACTCCCCATTTAAGGATAACAGCTTTGTAATTAAAAAGTGATAAACAGGGCAGCAGCGAAAGGCTTGAAGGCATTTTCCATGACAGCCATTAGCCAAGCTGTTCAGAATGTCACAGTTCACTGGAAATAAGAAGACTTTCACTGAAAATAAATTGTCTGCTCCCTTAATGTGTCAAGTATCAGCCAACTATCAGGCAAGTCAGGACAGCAACTTGAGATTGTAGCAATGTGCCAAGATTACAATCTGCCAGCTTTACTTTTTAAGAACAGTAACATTGAGCAAAAATGTTCTGCCTCTCACCACTGCGATAAAACAGAACATTGCAAGGTGCCAGAAGGTCATTTTTTTTTAAAGGGATTGAGTTCACCAAAAAGACAAAGGTCAGCCAATGACGTGTTCCAATATATCCTGAGAAAATGTGAGCTGTTTTTTATTTCAAAGCACTTAGATTCCTCATCCTGCTCTGAGTGGCTCATCACATTTATCCAGCGAGTGTTTAAAATTCTTTCATGGGATGCGGGTGTTGCAATTGGGAGTAAGGCCAGCATTTTTTCCCCATCTCTCATCGCCCTTGAACCGAATGGCTTGCCAGGCCATTTGGGAGGGCAAGTCAAAAGTCAATCACGTTATGTTGAGGTCACGTGTAAGACAGACCCCCCCCGCCAGCTAAGGATTGCAGATTTTCTTCCCTAAAAGACATAGGTGAAACGGATGGGATTTTACAACAACCAATGATAATTTCGTGGTCACTATCTCACGCTACTAAGCCATAAAGGATTACAAGGTAACTATCGACAAGGAAGGCCATTTGACCATTTTTTTCCAATCTAGAAAGATCCTAAAGTCTCCCCAATTCAGCACCCAACGATATCTTAAATGATTCTGGAGGCTTCCGCTTCCACTTGGAAATGCATTCCCTGTGTTCCTCACTTGTGTGAAGAATAAATCTGCTGGGCTGAATTTTATGTGGAGCCGTATTCATAGAATCATAGGAACACAGGAATTAGGAGCGAGAGTAGGGAATTCAGCCCTTTGAGCTCACTCCGCCATTCTATATGATCATGGCTGATCTCCATCTCATCCCAACTCCACTTCCCTGCCTTTCCCCCACAGCCCTCTATCCTGCTTTTGATCAAATATTTATCAATCTCTTTCTTGCATCCATTGATTGATTCTGCATCCACTTTACTCTTCGGCCTGCACCACAGAAAACATCCTTTCTGGTTGTATCACAGCTTGGTATGGCTCCTGCTCTGCCCAAGACCACAGGAAACTACAAAGGTTCATGAATGAAGCCCAGTCCATCACTCAAACCAGCCTCTCATCCATTGACTCCGTCTACACCTCCTGCTGCCTCAGAAAAGCAGCCAGCACAATCAAGGACCCCACACACCCCAGACGTTCTCTCTTCCACCTTCTTCCGTCGGGAAAACGATACAAAAGTCTGAGGTCACGTACCAACCGACTCAAGAACAGCTTCTTCCCTGCTGCTCAGACTTTTGAATGGGCATACCTTGCATTAAGTTGATCTTTCTCTACACCCTAGCTATGACTGTAACAGTACATTCTGCACTGTCTCCTTTCCTTCCCTATGTACTGTATGCTTTGTCTGTATAGCGCGCAAGAAACAATGCTTTTCACTGTATACTAATACATGTGACAATAATAACTCAAATCAGTGAGTTCCATAGATTCACAACCCTCTGGGAGAAGTAGCTTCTCCTTATCTTTATATGTGCGGTTATGGGGATGGGTGTGGCGGGAGGGTGGCGGGTGCTGGGTAAAATACTCTGTCAGAGAGTCAGTGTGGACCCAATGGGCTGAATGACCTCATCTGCACTGTAAGGATGGGTTTTTACAACAATCAAGTGATGCTTTCGTGGCCACTGTCACTGAGGGTAGCTTACAATTCCGGATTTTATTAAATGAATTGAAATTCCACCAGCTGCCATGGTAGGATTTGAACCCATGTCCCCAACGAGCTAGCTTGGGCCTGCTGGATTACTAGTCCACTGACATTACCTCGATGCCACCATCTTCCCCTAGCTGATTGCTTTCTCTACTGAACAGAATGGAGTTCTAATGAAGGTAGCACATTTTAACCCTAGCACTATAGACAGCAACAGCAATCCCAGCCGAACAGCGGAAGGAGAAACAGCCAGAGTTGTTGTTTGTTTGCAGGAGAGTCTTGCTGGATTTCTACGTGTGTGTATCTGGATATCTGTTATGTATAGAATCGTGATGACTGCTGATTCCCCGAGGGCCGAACAGCCCGTTTGCATTCACAGCGAAGCTTCATATGAATAATCAGCACCTCGGCAAGGATGGCCTATTCCAGGATAACGACATCCCTGGAAACAACTGCTGCCTTCAGAAGTGAAGAAAACAGGCGAGGAAAAAATGCTTTATTTTATCTTTCTATTTTTATTTTGAAAAACAAATCAGCCCCTGTCGAACACCATTTTTGAACCTGACTGATGTTTTTCAGTAGAACTAATATAATCAAACAGGTGAGAGATAAAGAGAGGTGCATGAGAAGTCTCTCGCAGAAATGTAGGGATGGGGATGGAAGATAACAGCAGCCTAAACTGACAAGGATCAGGTGTTCTACTTAAATCCTGTAAGCTGAAATACAACAGCCTTATATGGCTGCTGCTTACTCACTTTCAAATGCTTACATAGATTTTTTTTGCATTACATTTTCACCGCCGTAGCTAAGAAAGATTGCTCTTCAAGTTTTAAGTCCTACATTTTTCAAGAGTTACTGAACATTTCCTCGCTGACAGCACGGGGGATCCAGCTGCGACATGTTTCTGAGTTTAACTTTCACAATCAGGAGGCCACTGCAGCTTTTCTCTCTGCTGCAAGCCACAAGACAGATGCTAAGCTGAAGCGACTTTCTTCCTCCCTCCCTCAGAGACAGAAGTATTGAGCCCTCCCTGGGTTGCCCTTTCACAGCTCGATCCAAACAGTTCTGCAACAGTTACTAGTGTAAGCAGAAGTCAAGGAGAAAACGGCTTGCCCGTTTACCGGTCTGCAGCATAAAAGAGTTAAGGATTTGGAAAGAGTCTCATCCTGAAAAAGAGGAGAAAGGAAAGAAAAACATAGCACAATGCCACAATGAATAGTTGAAATATCTGATATTCAATGAAAGAAAAGCAAATGCTGGTGTGATGTTAGTGTTCCTTTAAGAGATTTTTAAAAAAAAATCATGATCTCTGCAGCCATAGGTGATGTCATTGGTGGGAGGAGCAATAAAAAAACTGTGCGCTGGTCAGGTGACAAGGGTTGTTTTTTAGTTTCGCTTTGGCTGTAGTGTTAGGAGCAGAGGTGAAAGAAATCCCTCTTCTGTATTTATTTTGGAAGTTTTACCAGTTAGCTAAAAGCACAGCTTGTTTAGCCACCCTGCAGTAAAGAATATCTGTTTTTGGTGTTTTGGGGAACTAATGACTTTAAGCTGCTCTGAGTTTTCAAGATCATTTGAAATCAGCATTCAGTGAATTGCAGTATTAAGTGAGCTTTAGCCTGTGTAGTGATAAACCTGTTTAAAGGGTTTTGTTTATTGGATTTTAGTTTTAATTGGAACATATTAGAGATATTCATTAAGGGTTATACATTACAGTGGTTGTTTTGTTTCTTGTTTGTAATTGATAAAGTTCTTGCTAATTTTCTTACTATACGTGGTAACTATATTCTTAAATAGACTTTGTTCGATAAAAGCTCCCTACTGGGTTATTTGAATCACACCTGAAGTGAAACATCTCGTGCTTATCCTAGCCAAATTCAGGATGCAAAACTTATGATTCAGACAGGCTTTATAAAACACCTTGGAGTTTCTGACTTGAACCATAGCACTGGAAATACTCAGGCAGTCTGGCAGCATCTGGTGAAGAGAAACACGAGTTAACGTTTAAAGTCAAAGTGGGGAGGCGATCTTACCGGCTCGGCCCACTGGTCGATTGGTGTGGCAAGCTGGTAAGATTGGGCAAGAGACGAAAAATTGGGTTTGCACCCAGTTTCTCATCTCTCGTGATGTTACCAGCACCGAATTGCTAGCAAAATCAACTTTGAGTCCATAAAGGCCCATCTCCCAGTGCAATGGTGCCCCTCAAGCTCAGTAGCCGGCTTCCCGGTGAGAATAGGTTCCTCCCCCTCCTGGCAAGAATCACATCTGGGCTCTTTCTTTTCAAAGTGCCATACAGTTGCATATGGGAGCTCACCCAAAAAATGAGCGTAAATCTCTCCAGTTTTCACGCTCGTTCGGGACTAAGACTTTTTTCTTTTAGATCACCCCACCCCCTTCCCCCTTCTCCCTGCCCCCCGCGGACTTTCCTTTAGTTTTGAAGAATGAAACCATATTAAATGTTCCTTCACACAGCGCCTGCCAAACATTCAGTTCCCAGGTGAAGCAAAGAGAAAAAAGAGGCAGCGTTTGGAAACATTGGGTTTCCACCTCGCTGGATTGGCCTGGGGTTTGTTTGAAGTGATGGGACCAGTTCCTAAATTGGGCAGAGGGTCAGCATTACAATGGTAATGAGATGGTGTTCCTGGTCTCACATCACACTGGGAAACCAATGGAAGCTCCTGTAGAGGGCTTTGGAGTGCATGTTTCTTGGTGAAACCCACTGGTAGAGCTTGTGGAAGGACCCCTGTAGGCTGTAGGGATCCTGTTGGAGGGTTGGGGGAGGGGGGACAATCTTTGAGCTCCAATGTCTTCGATAGCTGCCATCAGGATTTGTCCTGAAGGTTCCAATACCATAGTTACAGACTTCATTAACTGTGCTCCTATTGCCCTATTTATTTATGAGTGTCACAAGTCGGCTTACATTAACACTGCAATGAAGTTACTGCGAAAATCTCCTAGTCGCCACACCCCGGCACCTGTTCGGGTACACTGAGGGAGAATTTAACATGGCCAATGCATCTAAGCAGCATGTCTTTCAGACGGTGGGAGGAAACCAGAGCATCTGGAGAAAACCCATGCAGACATGGGGAGAACGTGCAGATGCTGCACAGTGACCCTAGCCGGGAATCGAACCCAGGTCCCTGGTGCTGTGAAGCAGCAGTGCTAACCACTGTGCCACCGTCCATTTACCTTCCTGCACTGCACGCAACCAGAAAAGTGCAGTGCCAAACCATGAAGCAGCGCAGCAGGCCGGGAGACTCAAGCGGAGGCCGTTTCGCAGGCTCCCTGCTGGGCGCCATGGCCTCCACGCATCTCTGGTGCCCTCAGCTCCACTCCAGAAATTGGCACGGAGCATGATAATCCATTCAAATTAGAATTTACATCCAATTAGTGGACATGGGACTGAAATCTCTGGGCCCACTAGCCAGCGGAGTTTACAATAGCTCCTCACTTGCGGGTAAGCTGGCGACCTGACTCTGTTGGAGTGAAGGGGGACCATAGATGCCCCCAGGAGGTCAGGGGCAGTGCCAGCCTGGTCCCCTGGCACTTCCCAAGGGGAAAAGTGGCAATGCCCTGGGGGCATTTTGGCACTGCCCACTGGGCATGGGGCTGTGCCAAGGGGGCGAGGCCTCTGGGGCAATCAGTAGGGGTGGGGGTCCCGCTGCCACTCTGCACTCGGCAGTGACAGAGGGAGGGTGGCCAGGGATTGGGCATTGGGGTGCGGGGGAGGAGGCGGTGTTGGGAAAGGGGATATCGGGGCTGCTGGTTGCGGGGGTAGAGGGGAAGAGATCGAGGCGGGCTAGACTGAGGGGGATTCAAGGCTGGCCCGGACACGTCCGGAAAGCCAGCGATCGAGCTGGCCAGCGATCTGGAGGCCTGCAGTGCGGGGCTACTGCACGTGTGCCAATCTTGGCGCTGATAGATCGACGCATGCGCAGTGGCTCGCTCAGCACTCGCTGCCGGCCTCTCCCACTGATTTTTCGTGAGATTCATGCTAGTGCACTGTGCAGTGCACAGAGAGTGGGAGATTCACTCCAGTATCCAGCGTCTTTCAGGCATCCAAAAACAATAATCAACCTTATCTGCTTGTTCAGCTGCAGTTTGCGCCATACATGTACCTAAAAAATCACAAGCAAATTCAGCAAAACTGAACTGATAGCATTCTTACTTAAGTGAAAGATTTCATATTCAAGTACCCAGTCCAATGTGATTCTTCTTCAGAATAAGCAGAATGGAGTTCCAAGGAAGTTATATTGGACTCATCACGCTAACTCTTGTCTCCCTCTCTCTCAGTAAGAAGTTTAACAACACCAGGTTAAAGTCCAACAGGTTTATTTGGTAGCAAAAGCCACGCAAGCTTTTGGAGCTCCAAGCCCCTTCTTCAGGGCTTGGAGCTCCGAAAACTTGTGTGGACTGCTGCTTCACAGCTCCAGCGTCCCGGGTTCGATTCCCGGCTTGGGTCACTGTCTGTGTGGAGTTTGCACATTCTCCTCGTGTCTGCGTGGGTTTCCTCCGGGTGCTCCGGTTTCCTCCCACACTCCAAAGATGTGTGGGTTAGGTTGATTGGCCAGGTTAAAAATTGCCCCTTAGAGTCCTGGGATGCGTAGATTAGCGGGTAAATATGTGGGGGTAGGGCCTGGGTGGGATTGTGGTCGGTGCAGACTCGATGGGCCGAATGGCCTCCTTCTGCACTGTAGGATTTCTATGATTTAAAAAAAAATAAACCTGTTGGACGTTAACCTGGTGTTGTTCAACTTCTTACTGTGTTTACCCCAGTCCAACGCCGGCATCTCCACATCATCCCTCTCTCTCCCCAGAGATGCTTCAAGAAGCCAGCTCACCATCATCTTCCCAAGGGCAATTAAGGGCTAGGCAACAAATGGCTGACCAAGCCAGCGATGCCTGTGTCCCATCAACAGACATATAATTCACCATTATGTGCGAGTTATGACAAGCAGCAACTCGATGAGGTCACTGGCATTAGATGAACTCCATTCCGACGCCAGTGCCTTCAGTGGAAAGAATTACACAACAGAAATAAAGCAGCAGTTCAGACCGGGTGGAGGGTCATCTCGTTCGCCAGAGTTATCAGGGCATTTAAATTTCCCGATCCTCAGGAATCCAACTGGAATGCGAAGGAACAGGTCACACAAAAGGAGTCAGGGTTACTCAAAAGTTTCATGCGGTCTCCCCATTGTTCCAGGATTCTGCTTCAACAACAGAAGCCCAAAACAGCCTGGGATTCTTTACGATTCAGCAAACTCATTTTCTTTGGCAAGCTAAGCAGACATTTGTTAAGTTGAGCAGACACCGGTTGCTCATTTTCTCGCTGTCTGAGCAACTTGCTTCAGGGAGTGACAGGAGGTGGCCAGAACAAAAATGTAAATGTAACAAGGGGGAAGAGCGCAGCGACGTAGTGTTATCAGCCTTCCCTGTTTTTTTATATTTCAGCTCTCCAGCATTCGCATTACTTTGCTTCTTGTACTTGGCCAATTCCCAGCGACACCTCATGCATGTTATTTTGAAATTTGAGCTGCGAGAGTCCAGATGACTGTGGAATTCACCCTCAGAGGGGGCTGAGCCTAAGATAAGAAAACACTGGCCTGACTTTTTTTTCCCCCCCACTCACTTCTTCCCCGTACTATCCGTGTAAAATAAGGATTAGGAATTTGATTCTTGGAAACGTTTGGTGCCAATGGGATAACATTTTGCAATTTCAATTGGACAACAAAGGATGCAAATACAAGGTTCCCCTTTTTGGATGTCTTTGGAATGCAATATTCTGAATCCTCCAGATATCACTACGTTAGAAAATAGAATCTCTGGAACAGGGAACCCTTACTTCAGAAACAATTTCCCACTCCGCAAACCCGAGGAATAAGGTGTTTCTGGATAGCCAAAAGGACAGTGATGGACATCCCAGGATTTCAGAGGCAGAGTGGAGAGAACGGGGAAACCATCTGCAGGGGCAGCATGGGTGACACAGGACTGGTAAGTGCAGGGAACTGTCCGATAGATGTGTGGCATTGAACAGGCATCACCGGGCCAACTGCAATGTCTCAGAGAATTGTAGAATCCCTACAGTGCAGAAGGAGGCCATTCGGCCATCGAGCCTGCACTGGCGACAATCCCACCCAGGCCCTATCGTATTAACCCCACATTTTTACTCTGCTAATCCCCCTGACACTAAGGGGCAAATTAGCATTTTCAATCCACCTAACCGCACACTTTTGTAGTGTGGGAGGAAACGGGAGCACCTGGAGGAAACCCACGCAGACACAGGGAGAACATGCAAACTCCACACAGAAAGTCACCCAAGGCCGGAATCGAACCCGCGTCCCCGGTGCTGTGAGGCAGCAGTGCTAACCACCATGCCACCATGGACAGTCTTCAGCAATGTTGTGCTGCTGTGGAGCAAGGGACAAGTGGATGGTGAAGAAATTGCCTATAAGAGAGTGGTATTAATCATAGAATCCCTACAGTGCAGAGGGAGGCCATTCGACCATGGAGTCTGCACCAACAACAATCCCACCCAGGCCCCTATCCCCTTAAACCCACGCATTACCCTGCTAATCCCCCTGACGCCAAGGAGCAATTTGGCATGACCAGGCAACCTAATCCGCACATCTTTGGAGTGTGGGAGGAAACTGGAGGAAAGCATGCAGACACGGGGAGAACGTGCAAACTCCACACAGACAGTGACCCGAGGCTGGAATTGAACCCGGGTCCCTGGCTCTGTGAGGCAGCAGTGCTAACCATGGAGTCTTTCACAGGAAGTTTATGAATTGTTTTTTGGCAGCCATGGTTGGGATTGTTGTTTGGTCTAATGTCTGGAGGGCCGAAGGGCCTGTTTCCTGTGCTGTACTGTCTCCCTGACAGGGTGGAGGATGTCATTGAACAAGTGGAAAAACTGTTGGAAAGGGAGGTGAGCGATTAAGGTTGTGGTCCATGTTGGACCCAATCTCAAAGGTAGAATTACGTTTCAGATCCTGCATGATTTTTAAAAATTACTTCTCATATATGAATTATGATGATATATGCATCATTGGCATTCATTGACCATCCCCAGTTTTCCTGAAGCATCTTAGGGGAGGCAATGGCCTAGTGGTATTATTGCTAGAGTATTAATTTAGAAACTCAGCTCATGTTCTGGGGACCCGAGTTCAATAAAAATATCTGGAATTAAGCATCTACTGATGACCCTGAAACCATTATTGATTATTGGGAAAAGCTTATCAGGTTCACTAATATTTAATGTTTATTTATTAATGTCACAAGTAGGCTTACATCAACACACAAAGTTACTGTGAATATCCCCTCGTCGCCACACTCCGGCGCCTGTTCGGGTACACGAAGGGAGAATTTAGCACAGCCAATGTACCTAACCAGCACGTCTTTCAGACTGTGGGAGGAAACCAGAGCACCCGGAGGAAACCCACACAGACACAGGGTGAATGTGCAAACTCTGCGCAGACAGTGATCTCAGCCAGCTCGGGTCCCTGGCACTGAGAGGCAAATGTCCTTTAGGGAAGGAAATCTGCCATCCTTACCTGGTCTGGCCTACATGTGACTCCAGAGGCACAGTAATGTGGTTGACTCTAAAATGCCCTTTGAAATGATCTAGCAAGCCACTCAGTTTCAAAGGCAACTAGGGCTGGGCAGTAAATGCTGGCCAGCTCGTGACACACATGTCCAATGAATGAATAAAAAAAAAATCACAGTTCATGTGGTATGCATAGAATCCCTGCAGTACAGAAGGAGGCCATTCAGCTCATTGAGTCTGCCCTGACCGCAATTTCACCCAGGCCCTATCCCTATAACCCCATGCATTTACCCTAGCTAGTCCCCCTGACCCCCATGCATTTACCCTAGCTAGTCCCCCTGACATGAAGGGGCAATTTAGCATGGCCAATAAACCCAGCCAGCACATCTTTCAGACTGTGGGAGGAATCTGGCGCACTCGGAGGAAACCCACGCAGACACGGGGAGAATGTGCAAACTCCGCACAGACAGTGACCCAAGCCGGGAGTTGAACCCGGTCCCTGGCGCTGTGAGGCAGCAGTGCTAACCACTGTGCCACCATGCCGCCTTAAATCGGTCACTATGTTGGTGGTCGGCAGCATTTTTGGGTATTGAAGCTACCCGCTTTCCTTCTTCTCCAGCAACCAATGAGTCATTTCCTTTGCCATGAAAAGCTCCACGTTTTAACTCATGTGTTGAATTTGACATAGAGGTAAAACATCTTAGACCTGCTAATTGCTTTCATTCACTTACACTATTGACCTTTCTTCCAATTCGAGATAATCTTTGGACTGTGGAAGGAAATCAGAGCACCTAAAGGAAACTCATGCAGACATGGGGAGAACATGCAAACTTTGCACAGACAGTGACCCAAGCCAGGAATCAAACCCGGGACACTGGCACTATGAGGCAGCGGTGCTAACCACTGTGCTACCATGCCGCCCCAGTCTTTTGAATGGTTTGATAAAGCAAGTGGTTTGCCAGCAAATTTCAGCAGGCAGATAAGACTCAACCAGTGTGTTA
This sequence comes from Mustelus asterias, assembly GCF_964213995.1. NCBI lineage: Eukaryota > Metazoa > Chordata > Chondrichthyes > Carcharhiniformes > Triakidae > Mustelus > Mustelus asterias. The sequence goes on along the minus strand of NC_135803.1, from coordinate 19,232,845 downwards.
CTGGTTCCATGGACATGGAACCAGTAACACACACACAAACCACAGCTGGCCGATTTTCTTACTTAACAGGACTTTAGGGAATGAAATTTGACTGCAATCTGCAGCTTTAACGTCACGTTAACTACCTTTTTATTTCCAGTCATTTTCCAGATGGAATTCAGATTTGCTGTTGGGAATTTCACTCATATTCCCTGGAAAACAAGATACTGCAGAGACTGGAAATCGGAACAAAGAGCAGATCGGGCTGCAAAACCTCAACAGATCAGGTAGCAACTGGAGAGAGAGAAAGAGTGAACATTTCAGGTTAATGACCGTCTGTCAGAACTGTTCTGGTGAAAGGTTACTTTCCTGAAAAGTTAACTCTATTTTTCTTTCTGGATTACCAGTCAGTTAACATAACTATGACACTACCTTGCTCTAGGTCACGGGCAACAGAGAAGAATCTCAAAATTTCCAGGAATCTCAGCAAATTTCAAGATAAATCCTAAAACTTAGGGTTTTGATTAGAATTTTGGTAATGCTGAACAAGAAATTACAAAGATATAATTAGAACCAGCAATTTTCCCCTCCAATTGCTCATTCCATCAATCTTTATTGGTACATTCCTTCAGTATCATTATGGTATTTAGAAGGATAAAAAAGGAGACCACACTATCCTGCATAATTTTTCCGAAATATCATTTATCAGCAGCACTGCGTGTGCCAATCATTTTACAGATGTAGTCTATTTAGAACCAAAATGTTTTGATTTTTTAAATTTTATTTTGATTTGATTTATTGTTGTCACGTGTATTGGTATACACGTGACAATAATAAATGAAAAGTATTGTTACTTGCGCGCTATACAGACAAAGCATACCGTACGTAGAGAAGGAAATGAGAGAGTGCAGAATGTAGTGTTACGGTCATAGCTAGGGTGTAGAGAGAGATCAACTTAGTGTGAGGTAGGTCCATTCAAAAGTCTGGTGGCAGCAGGGAAGAAGCTGTTATGGGGTCAGTTAGTACGTGACCTCAGACTTTTGTATCTTTTCTCGATGGAAGAGAGCATGCCCGGGAAGTGCGGGGTCCTTATTAATGCGGCCTGCTTTGCTGAGGCAGCGGGAGGTGTAGACAGAGTCAATGGATGGGAGGCTGGTTTGCATGATGGATTGGGCTGCATTCACGACCTTTTGTAGTTTCTTGCGGACTTGGGCAGAGCAGGAACCATACCAAGCTGTGATACAACCAGAAAGAATGCTTTCTATGGTGCATCTGTAAAAGTTAGTGAGAGCCATAACTTCTTCTTTTAATTTTTAGTTGAAAGGTGGTTGGCAGTGATGGTGGGTGTCATTGACTAAGAGAAGAGAAATGAATTGGAGGGTGGAGTGAAAACTATGCTTCATTCTAGTTATTGAGGACATTGGCCAAATGCTCAGCTTTTCCAGTGAAAGAGAAAACGAGGCCAGCTAATCAGGGAAAACCTCAATATCCATCTGGATGCTGCATTTTTCATACTTAAGATCATAGAATCCCTAGAGTGCAGAAGGCGGCCATTTGGCCCATTGTGTGTGCACTGACTCAGCATCTTATCCAGGCCCTATTCCTGTAACCCTACATACTTACCCCACTAATTCCCCTAACTTATATATCTTGGACACTAAGGGACAATTTAGCATGGCCAATCCACTAATCTGCACATCTTTGGACTGTGGGAGGAAATCGGAGCACCCGGAGGGAAGCCACGTAGACCTGGGGAGAATGTGCAAACTCCACACACAGTCACCCAAAGCTGTAAGTGAACCCGGGTCCCTGGCGCTGTGAGGCAGAAGTGCTAACCACTGTGTCATTGTGCTACCCGTGAGATCTCCAGTGAAAGATGAAAATCATATCCTTAATCACTTTGCAAGTTTATTGGGTGAATGTTGCCTCTGGATTTCAACCCTGCAACTCAGTACAAGGTGAGACCAGATCCTAGTCTCTGGTAATTCTACTCAGCTCAGCAGTGCAGGTTTCATTAATTAGCCACAGTACCTCTAGTTTGGATGCGAGTTGCTGAGAAACAGAGCAGCCAAGCTGCCCGATCACCTCTTCTGGAAGGTGCCTGTAGGACTGTAATAAGTCCTCGGAGGCAGAAGTCCCTTCACCAAAATCCCTTTATTTACAAGTCTGACAACAGCATACAGAGTGCCTTCAGTTATAGTCTACACTCGGAGTCCCAGAGGAACTGACACTCCCGGTTACGTACAAAGCAAGAGGCTCCCTGATTGGCCCATCAATTTGGCCCTTAATCAGGGAGTTCCTATTCTAACAGGCCCGCCTGAATGAAGTCGTTCCAAGGACAGAATTGGATTCAGGTTGTCAGTATTTCTCCTCGACAAAACTTACAAGCTCCATCCCAGACAGCGGAATACCGCCCCGCATTCAGAGGCCAGTGCCAGCATAAAACACGACCACATCAGTGATGGCAGAATGGAAGCAAAATAAAGCTGCATCTGCTTCGATTCACAATGCTTTCAGATCACACCAGAGTGGTGTTTTACATTTCTCAAAGTCATCTTTCTGGCCCTTCTCCGCAATGGTGAGCGACTGAATGAATCTGACAGACAGCCTAGTGCCAAACTGCAGCTGGAACCAGTGATTTACATACTGTGGCACGTTATAATTAGGACAGATTTGGAACACGGCGCTGACACGTAAGCAGGGAGTAAACCGAGTTGATTTCTCTGAAGCAAAGACAAAAACTTGGACGTTGCCAGCATAACCGAGCGTGCACATAATTGAAGTGCTAACCAAGCTTGCATTTAATTGAGCTGTTAACAAGAACACTTAGTACATCTGGAGTTCCTTTGTGTACACTCGAAGAGTTTATGTTTCACCAGAGCTGTCAAATGTCTCCAGAATTAGAAAACATAATGGAAGAGAAAGTTGTACTTTGAACATTTCCAGGGCAGACAGATCAGATCAAACCTGGCTTTCAACTCAAGATGAACAGACCAGAATGAACGGATTAACAGAAAATTAACAGGGTAGAATTCCTGCAGGGGTTTCTTAACCGCCTGCTGCAACTTTGGCAATGCTTAGCAGAAAAGCGGAGCAAATAAGGAACAACTGCTGTGGAAATTACTGGAAAATATTTTTTTTTACATTATAGGTATCACATTTTAAAATTCGTTTAATGCCAGGGTAAAAATTATAACTTTTAGAATGGGGTGGCACAATGATTAGCACTGCTGCCTCACAGCACCGTGGCCCGGGTCACTGTCTGCACATTCTCCCCGTGTCTGCATCGGTTACCCTGGGTGCTCCGGTTTCCTCCCAGAGTTCAAAGATGTGCGGGTTAGGTGGATTGGCCATGCTAAATTGCCCCTTAGTGTCCCAAGATGTGTAGGTTAGATGGATTAGCCATGGGTAAATGTGTGGGGTTACAGGGATAGGGCAGGGGAAAGGGGCTGGGCAAGGTACTCTGTTAGAGAGTCGGAACAGTCTCAATGGGCCAAATGACCTCCTTCTGCACTGTGGGAATTCTAGGAATTAAATCTTTTTAATTTTAATTCACTTTGCTCATATTGGGCAGAGCAACATGAGGCTGACTCTTGGGGTCAGAGGGCATCGTTATGAGGAATGAATAGATAAGGGGATCTTATGGAGGTGTGTGAGGTATTTAATGAATAGATAAGGGGATCTTATGGAGGTGTGTGAAGTATTTAATAAAGGAAATGTGAAACGGTATTTTCAGATATGTTAAAGTATTAAAACAAATGGGTCCAGGTTCATAGTAAAGGATGTATTTATGCAGAGAAGAATAAAGTAATTCTCAATGAATTGGCAGCAAGTTTACTTCAAGACACGACAATAAGCTCATCCAAAGACCTCAGTGAGAATGTGATGGAAAGATCAGTAGGCCAGAAGGACAAGATTAAATGAACTGAATTGAACATACAAACCTATGTATTGTACATCCGGAGTTCCTTTGTGTACACTCGAAGAGTTTATGAGAGAGATTGGGTAAACTGGGGTTGTTCTCCCTGGAAAGACGGAGAATGAGGGGAGATCTAATAGAGGTGTACAAGATTATGAAGGGGATAGATAGGGTGAATGGTGGGAAGCTTTTTCCCAGATCAGAAGTGACGTTCACGAGGGGTCACGGGCTCAAGGTGAGAGGGGCGAAGTATAACTCAGATATTAGAGGGATGTTTTTTACACAGAGGGTAGTGGGGGCCTGGAATGCGCTGCCAAGTAGGGTGGTGGAGGCAGGCACGCTGACATCGTTTAAGACTTACCTGGATAGTCACATGAGCAGCCTGGGAATGGAGGGATACAAACGATTGGTCTAGTTGGACCAAGGAGCGGCACGGGCTTGGAGGGCCGAAGGGCCTGTTTCCTGTGCTGTACTGTTCTTTGTTCTTTGTATTACGGGCAGAGGTCGACCATTCAGCCCTTCAAATCTGCTTCACCGTTTGACAAGATCACAGCTGATCTGTTGTGTTTTGAATTCCACCTCTGCCCTCCCCACCCCCACCCACTTTGATGCCCTTGTCTAATAGAAAAGCCCAGCTTGCAAATCAAGTGATGCATGATCAAAAAAGTATAATGTTGCTGATATCTTCTTGATATTGGCCAGAATTTTACCGCCCCACCCACCTCGGAAATCGTAGCGGGCGAGGGGCAGACCATGGAAAGGTCCATTAGCCTCGGGCAGGATTTTATGGTTTCAGAAACTGTGCTAATGTTCTGGGGACACATGTTCAAATCCTGCCACAGCAGATGGTGGAATTTGAATTCAATAAAAATATCTGGAATTAAGAATCTACTGATGACCATGAAACCATTGTCGATTGTCGGAAAAACCCATCTGGTACACACTACCAGAAGGATGTGGAGGCTTTGGAGAGAGTGCAGAAAAGGTTTACCAGGATATTGCCTGGTATGGAGGGTATTAGCTATGAGGTGAGATTGAGTAAACTAGGGTTGTTCTCCCTGGAAAGACGGAGGTTGAGGGGCGACCTGATAGAAGTTTATAAAATTATGAAGCGCATAGATAGGGTGAACAGTTGGAAGCTTTTTCCCAGGTCAGAAATGACAAACACAAGGGGTCACAAGTTCAAGGTAAGGGGGGGGCAAGGTTCAATACAGATATGCGGGGGACATATTTTACAGAGGGTGGTGGGGGCCTGGAATGCACTACCAAGCAAGGTGGTTGAGGCAGGCACGCTAGGATCATTTAAGACTTATCTAGATAGCCACATGAACAGACTGGGAATAGAGGGATACAAATGGATGGTCTAGTTAGGAACACATGATCGGTGCAGGTTTGGAGGGCCGAAGGGCCTGTTCCTGTGCTGTATTGTTCTTTGTTCTTAATCATAGAATCATAGAAACCCTACAGTACAGAAGGAGGCCATTCAGCCCATCGAGTCTGCACCAACAACAATCCCACCCAAGCCCTATCCCTATAATCCACATATTTGCCCTCTATTCCCTCTAACCTACGCATCCCGGGACACTGAGGGGCGATTTATCTCCTTTACGGAAGGAAATCTGCCTTTCTTACCTGGGTCTGGCCTACTTGTGACTCCAGACCCACGGCAATATGGTTTACCCTCACCTGCCCTCTGAAATGGCCGAGCAAGCTATTCAGTTCAAGGGCAACTAGGGATGGGCAATAAATGCTGGCCCAGCCATTGATACCAATGTCCCACGAACGAATAAGGGAGGGTCAGAGGTAACTCAAAAATGGTGTTAATTAGGTCAGACCCAGTGCAAAATGACTTTGAAAGAAAGCTACCAATGCGAAGCAGAAATATGAGGCTCAGTAACTGACTGAGGTTAAAGCAGCATGACTTAAAATGGGGCAACTTAAAACAGGGACCTCCTGTAAAATATATTTATACATGGCATCAATCAATTTGGAGATGCTCATTGATTTTAGAAGCTGCCGAATATTATCATTTAAATGCCTAATCATTCAATTCCCAAAATGCATTGGATGCAAACACAGGACAACATGGCAATTGAGAACAGCAACCATTGTTTGACATCTTCTCACCCCACCTCCAAAGACACACTGCATATTCTTTTAACTGTTCAAACGGTCACAGTTCTCTTCAGCTTGTCCTCTAAAGCACTACAAGTCAAAAAGATTGCCTGAATGTCATCAACAGCTTCTGCATCGAGAAAAAGAGTTTATTCAGTTTTTTTGAACAATTCTCTCGGGTTCGATTCCCAGCTTGGGTCACTGTCTGTGCGGATTCTGCAAGTTCCCCCCGTGTCTGCGTGGGTTTCCCCCGGCTGCTCCGGTTTCTTCCCACAGTTCGAAAGACATGCTGGTTAGGTGCATTGACCCGAACAGGTACTGGAACGTGGCGACGAGGGGATTTTCACAGTAACTTCATTGCCGTGTTAATGTAAGCCTACTTGCGACACCGATAAAAATAACTTTATAAACTTTTTACAAAAAGCTCCCTGTCAGTTTTCAAGGGAAGCACACTTACTGTATGCCTGTACCAAGTGAGAATTCAAGGGAACAGCACTCAACAAAGAAATAGTCAACATCTGGGACTTATCCACAGAGTGACTGCAAAAATAGCATTGAGAAAATGGGGCACAAAGGTGTTAATTAACACACTAAAAATGGCATTTAAACCTTCTGACGTCTTTTTCAGTGCTACCTCAAAATAAAGCCACAGAAAGTTATTTATGGAAAGGAGAATCAGTTTAAAGAGTATTTTAAGATATCAAAACCAGTCGACACAGATGGGATGAAGATTTCCTTCTTTAGTTAGCTGGCTGATGTGTAAATTGAACATGCAATTCAATCTTTGCCACTTTATCCCAGATAGTTCAGATATGCTGCGGGTAATCAAACGTTTGGAGTTAAAATTTATTTATTCGTGTCACAAGTCGGCTTACATTAACACTGCAATGAAGTTACTGTGAAATTCCCTTGTCGCCACACTCCGGCGCCTGTTCGGGTACACTGAGGGAGAATTTAGCATGGCCAATGCACCTAACCAGCACGTTTTTCAGACTGTGGTGTTTGAGCCTCTCGGTTGTGGTTCAGTAAAGGAGACATGAGTTCTACTTCTTCATGAACTACCTTCATTTCTTTGATCCAACTCACATACTATTCTCCATCAACACCCAGTGCCACCTATAGCCCCTTTATATATCAGTGACTTCTACTGAACAATTGACATCAAATTAGGACTGAATTGGAAGGTCTGTTAACCCCTTCCTAACATGTGGGAGGAAACCGGAGCACCCGGCGGAAACCTGTGCACACATGGGGAGAATGTGCAGACTCCATCCACACAGACAGTGACCCAAGCCAGGAATCGAACCAAGGTCCCTGGCGCTGTGAGGCAGCAGTGCTAACCATTGTGCCACCGTGACACCCTCAATCGTGACAATAAAAGCTCAGGTAACTTCAACACTAAAACAACTGGAGCTAACCGTCTGCGTTCAATGGACCACCATTGCACAAAATTGTTCACCCAACTGCCACTGAACATTGTGCTTTTCCAGTCAATCAAAACAGTTAAGAATAAAGCTTCAAGTACTGTACCTGTCCGTGAATAACACGACCAGATCATCACGATCAGCATAATTTTTCATCTCTTCCTTCAGTAATCGCACTTTCTGTCCTCCGCCAATCGAGTGAGGTATATTTCCTCCACGCCACTCCTCCTCTGTGCCAAGTACCTGCACGGAAGAGGAAATGATCCTTAAAACCCATTTTGAAACCACAAGGCAGCAAAGAGTCTAGACAGGACCCAGTTGGAGGACATATGAGTGGATAAGAGGAGAGTATGAGGTTTAAGCAACTCAACCCCTTTTCCAGCCATCCCGATAGATCCTTAGTGATTGTCCCCTGCTGTTGGTTTACAATTACACCCACCAGAAAGGCAATCAATCAAGAGAAACGCAAAACACTGCGGATGCTGGAATCTGAAACTAAAACAGACTATGCTGGAAAATCTTGGCAAGTCTGACAGCATCTGTGGAGAGATGTAGAGCCAATGTTTCCCTTCTAGATGACCCTTCGTCAGAGCAACTCTGATGAAGGGTCATCTAGACTCAAAATGTTAGCTCTACTATGCAATCAATCTGCCCAGCTATTAGATAGGAGTATTCTCATTAGGTATTAAAGACTGGCCTACTGTTAACATTGCTGGGGCCTTCACGTACCCAGTATTGTCAGGTTCTTCAGCTGCTCTGGGGAAGCACCGCCCTGCCCCACTTGCCCAAACACCACTATCCTCTCATGGCCAATATCAGGGCAAATGCAAAACACTGCAGATGCTGGAAATCTGAAATGAAAATAGAAAATGCTGGAAAAACTCAGCAGGTCTGGCAGCATCTGTGCTCAGAAGAAGTCATACGGACTTGAAACTTTAATTCTGTTTCTCTCTCCACAGATATATTTTTTAACAAGCTAATTTATTAGTGTCACAAGTAGGCTTACATTAACACTGCAATGAAGTTACTGTGAAACTACCCGAGTCGCCACACTCTGTCGCCTGTTTGGACACACTGAGGGAGGATTTATCACGGCCGACGCACCTTTTGGACTGTGGGCGGAGCTGCTACGTTTATCCAGCATTTTCTCTTTTTATTCCAGGACAAAAAGTGTTTCCTTGCTGAATCTTAGTCGTCTGCTTCTCATTATTTTCACCAATACCAGACGTTGCTGGGACGACAACCCAAGGTGGAAATGGATGATGATATACTGGGATTGAGGGGGGGTCTCAAGGCACAAAGCTGTCCCAAAATTCAACAGCATTCAAACAGCAAACTGCCAACTTCCAGCGACCAAGTTAGACTTGTTCTGTGGGCTGTTGTACAGTCTGCATTTATGTCTGAGGTGAGTTGTTTCCTGAATAGTATCACTTAGCAAACCTTTAAAACTCAATTGTGAAACAGTTTTTCTTGAAAGATTGACTTAAGCTTTGTTTGTCCAGACCATTGTGATGACTATTGCAGTGCCTGCAATATTTAACTTTCACTGGGTAAATATGCTGTCCTTAACCCTCAACCCATGAAGATTTTTTGTCAGACGCAAGAGATTTTTCTCCCAACAATTGCAAGCTGAAGAGAACAGAGATGCTTTGAAGAATGTTGCTGGAAAATGAAAAATATGCAGATGTAAAGGGGCTAACTGGATTACGGACAAGGTGGCATACAGAGCAAGGAGGAGACAGGAGAAAAGGCAACACTCACCATTAATCGGAATATTTGCTCATGTTTTTCCAAGTCCAATTAAAAGCATGTTCCTCTCAAGTTGTCACAGGTACACTTGCAAAACACAGGCTGGTACGGTGGCACAGTGGTTAGCACTGCTGTCTCACAGTGCTGGGGACCTCGGTTCAATTCTGGCTTTGGGTCATTGTCTGTGTGGAGTCTGCATGTTCTCTCTGTTTCAGCGTGGGTGCCCTCCAGGTGCTCCGGTTTCCTCCCACACTCCAAAGATGTGTGGGTTAGGTGGATTGGCCATGCTAAATTTCCCCTTAGTGTCAGGGGAACTAGCAGGGTAAATACGTCGAAGTACGAGGATAGGGCCTGGGTGGGATTGTTGTCAGTGCAGGCTCAATGGGCTGAATGGCCTCCATCTGCACTGTAGGGATTCTATGACCAGAATACATTTAACGATGATGTCAGGTGAAACTTGTTTTTTTTTAAACTTAACCTGTGGAATGGGGACATCACAGGCTGGAATTGCATTAACTGCCAATCGCTATTTGCCTTTGAGAAAATGTTGATGAGCCGCTATCTTGAACTACTGAGTCCATGTGGTGAAGTTACATCTACAGTGCTGCAAAATAGGGAGCTTTAACCCGGTGACAATGAAGGAACATTGATTTATTTCCAAGTCATCACGGTGTACAATTTGGAGGGCAACTTTGGAGTTTGTCTGAAGCTGCACTCATCCAGGCAAGTGGAGATTATTCCATCACATTCCTGACTTGAGCCTTGTAGATGATGGGCCGGCTTAGGGAGCCAGGTGGTCTCAATGCCGAGTTTTCAGCCTCTGACCTGCTCGTGACTGCATTATTTATGTGGCTCGTCCAGTTACATTTCTGTTCGAATAGTGACCCTGCAGATGTCGAGGATGGGAAATTTGTTCACAAAAGTACAGGTTCACAGAACCGTTACAGCCCCGGAGGAGGCCACTTAGTCCATCGTGCCTGTGCTGGTTTCCGAATGAAACGTTCACTCAGCACCAATCCCCCACCTTCTCCCCATAGACTTGCACATTCTTCGTTGTCAGATAATAACTCAGGTCCATCTTGAATTTTTGACTGGACCTGCTTCTGCCTCATTCTCAGCAGCACATTTCAGATCTTAACTACCCGCTACATGAAAAAGTTTTTCCTCATGTCGCCGTTGCTTCTTTTGCCAATTACCCTAAATGTGGTTCCCTATCCTTCCAGCATTGGGAACAGTTTCTTGCCATCAATTCTGTTCAGGCTGCTCAGGATTTCAAATACCTCAATCAAATGGGCAGCACGCTGGCACAATGGTTAGCACTGCTGCCTCACAGTGCCAGAGACTCGGATCCAATTCTGGCCTCGGGTCAATGTCTGTGTGGAATTTGCACATTCTCCCCATGTCTGCGTGGGTTTCCTCCGGGTGCTCCGGTTTCCTCCCACACTCCAAAGATGTGCATTGGATTGGCCATGCTCAACTGCCCCTTAATATTCAAAGATGTATAAATTAGGTGGATTAGATAGAGTCGATGCAGGATTATGGGGATAGGGCAGAGGGAAGTTTGGAGAGTTGGTGCAGACTCAATGGGCTGAATGGCCTCATTCTACACTGGAGGGATTCTATTCTATGGTGTCAGGCTCACTGTAGCCCTTATATTTAATGCTGCAGGCTTTTCACAGGGAGCAGCGGGTGACATCAGTAATATCTCGCAGACAGACTGTACTGGTGCTGAGGCCACACTGTCAGGGGGATAGTAAAGAGACAGTCCTGGGCTATATGGGCCATGTTAGAGGACTCTGCATGTCATGCATGTCTTGGTCCGGGTCTTTGGCAGGGGGAGGCATCTCTGGGCAGTGACGGTTGTGCACAGTATGGAGTTTTATCCTAGAGTTTAGCGTCCACAGACAGTGACCCAAGCTGTGAATCGAACCCGGGTCCCTGGTGCTGTGAGGCAGCTGTGCTAACCACTATGCCACCCACAAAGAAATCAGAGATAGCTTTATCTTTGACGGATATGATGGGAGTAGCGAAGCATCTGGATAAGGTACGGTGAAGGGGGTGACACTGAAAACCGGGCTAACAAATACTTGAAAACTTCAGAACTCAGAGCATTCTTTGAAAACCGCATTGCAAGTAGAGGCTATGGCCGAGTGGTATTATCGCCAGACTGTTAATCCAGAAACCCAGCTAATGTTCTGGAGACTTGTGTTCGAATTCCCCCCAAGGCAGATAATGGAATTTGAATTCAATTAAAAAAGATCTGGAATTAAGAATCTACTGATGACTGGGGCGGCACGGTAGCACAGTGGTTAGCACTGCTGCTTCACGGGTCCTGGGTTCGTTTCCCGGCTCGGGTCACTGTCTGTGTGGAGTTTGCACATTCTCCTCGTGTCTGCGTGGGTTTCCTCCGGGTGCTCCGGTTTCCTCCCACAGTCCAAAGATGTGCGGGTTAGGTTGATTGGCCATGTTAAAAATTGCCCCTTAGAGTCCTGAGATGCGTAGGTTAGAGGGATTAGTGGGTAAATATGTGGGGGTAGGGCCTGGGTGGGATTGTGGTCGGTGCAGACTCGATGGGCCGAATGGCCTCCTTCTGCACTGTAGGGTTTCTATGATTCTATGACCATGAAACCAGTGTCGATTGTCGGAAAAACCCATCTGGTTCACTTATATCCTTTAGGGAAGGAAATCTGCCGCCCTTACCTGGTCTGGCCTACATTGTGACTCCAGAGCCACAGCAATGTGGTTGACTCTCAACTGCCCTCAGACAACTAGGAATGGGCACTAAATGCTGGCCAGCCAGTGACGCCCGTGTCGCATGAGTGAATAAAAACAAAAATGCCTACCTTGACCGTGTAGTTGAGGTGTTTTGCTGTTTGCATAAAGCGCTTGAAGCCATCTGTTTCTTTTGTTGCTACGGTGAGCACTAAGAGATTTTCTGAAATGAAAACATTTAGCAGATCAGAAATCTGGTGTAAGGAGCAGAAGCAATGTATTCAGCTAACCAAACCCAAAGAGGAAATGTGCAGTTAACAAACATCGAGTCAGTCAGCATTCAACTCAGCATCAGAATGTCATCATTAGCAGTGAAGTATTTCACATAAGTAGGTACTCTGTGAAAAATAAGACTTTTCAGAACAATTCCTAGTTCTGGATTTACCAAAAAGAGTATTAACCATGGCTTAGTTGATAGAATTCGTGCCTCTGAGTCAAAAAGTTATGGTTCAAGTCCGATTGTAGTGTTGCTCACAAAAATAAATCTTGGTCAACACTGAGGCAGTGGTGTGCTATCAGGAATTCTGTCTTTCAAATGAGCAATTAAACCGAGTGGACCTACAAAGCACTTCTTGAAGCAGAGCTGGATGCTACCCACCCCCCATCCCACCCCCATCCCCATCCCCCCGATCATTGTCAATATTTAGCTCTCAATCAATATCACTAAAACAGATTATCTGGTCATCATCACAGCGTGGTTTGTGGGAGCTTGCCGTGTGCAAACTGACCGTTACTTTTTCTGGGAGGCGATGGCCAACTGGTATTATCATTGGACTATTAATCCAGAATCTTAGCTAATGTTCTGGAGATCCAGGTTCGAATCCCACCACGGCAGATGATGGAATTTGAATTCAACAAAAACAAATCTGGAATTAGGAATCTACTGATGACCATGAAACCATTGTCAATTGTCGGAAAAACCCATCTGGTTCATGAATGGAAAGGAAATCTGCCATCCTTACCTGGTCTGGCCTACATGTGACTCCAGAGCCACAGCAATGTGGTTGACTCTCAACTGCCCTCGGGCAACTAGGGATGGGCAATAAATGCTGGCCAGCCAGCGACACCCATGTCCCATGAATGAATTTTTAAAAAATACAACAGTAGGACAAAGCCCTTTGGGACGCCTGGAGATTGTGAAGGATGCCAAATATATTCAAGTCTTTCTCATTCAATACAAAATTATTGATGACTTTGTGAGAAATGTTTACACAGTAACGAGGCCACAATTTCTAATTCCTCCAGTCTTTTTACGCAAGTATACATACTTGGAAATGACTGTTCGCAACAACATTTCATAGTTTGAACATTATTCCTTTCCTGTTTAAGAGGGTGAACAGCTCTGATAAAGCAATGTTATACGAACATATTATCTGATAACATTCCCAGCTATAATTGTGCTGGGGAGGAGGATGCGGATAACTGCATCACCTGCCATTAAGTGCTCTCAAGAAGACCGTAATCTTTGAAAAGTACTTAAATTCAATCATCAGGTACTTACAGTGTCATGATGAAAAACAATGTTAGTTTATTAATATTGGTGAGAAACTGAAATGATTATTTGGAAATCATACAGTCACCTCTGAATTAGAAACATTACAGCAGACCAAGGACAGAGAAGACAGTGTGAGAGCAAGGTGGAGAATCAAAACCACAGGCCACAGGAAGCACCGGAGTCATGCCTGCGGACAGAACAGAGGTGTTCCCAAAGCGGTCACCCAGGCTGTATCTGGTTTCCCCTATGAGATCACATTGTGAGCAGCGAACTCTAGACTAGATTGGAAGAAGAGTGTTTGGGGCCTTAGGATGTTGAAAAGAGAGGAAGTAAATGGTAGGATGTTATATCTCCTGTACTTACATGGGAAGATGCAGTGGGAAGGGGTTGGGGTGTTGGGAGTGATGGAAGAGTGGACCAGGGTGTCATGGAAGGAACAGTCCCTTCAGAATGCTGAAGGGGGAAGGGAACCAGCCTCCCATCCATTGACTCTGTCTACACTTCCCACTGCCTCAGCAAAGCAGCCAACATAATCAAGGACCCCACGCCCCCAGACATTCTCTCTTCCACCTTCTTCCATCGGGAAAAAGATACAAAAGTCTGAGGTCACGTACCAACCGACTCAAGAACAGCTTCTTCCCTGCTGCTATCAGACTTTTGAATGGACTTACCTTGCATTAAGTTGATCTTTCTCTGCACCCGAGCTATGACTGTAATACGACATTCTGCACTCTCTTCTTTCCTTCTCTGTGAACGTTATGCTTTGTCTGTATAGCGCGCAAGATACAATACTTTTCACTGTATACTAATACATGTGACAATGATAAATCAAATCAAATCAAATCAAGGAAGATGTGTTTGGTAGCAGCAGAAAACAATCTGTTGAATAGAGAGGCTGTTGTGGTTGAAGAGGAGGAGGAGGGAAACCCTCAGATCCTAGGAAACGGGAGGGAGGGAGGGAGGTTGGGCAGAAGTGTGGGAAATGTGGCCAGATTTGTATTTTTATGGGATATGTGGCAGTAAATTTGATGAACAGCACTTCGTTTCTGAGCAGATACTTTACAGTCTTCAGGATTCAACAATGAATTTGACAATTTCAGATCACAATCTCTTACTCTTGTATTTTGCTTCCTATCCCTGACACATTTTGATTTTTCTCCTTTGCTGTCAGCCTCACACCTGTACCAGGCACATTTCTTTTTCTCTTCTTGCCCCATCACCATTCCCTTTGGTCACGGAAGACTCTTTTATCATTCAATATTTCCTGTCTTCCACCCTGTCACAGACCTTCCTTTGTTCCTTGCCCCACTTGCTCAGAAGCCTCTCTTAACATTTCCCCGTTCGGGCGAAAGGTTTGTGGCTTGAAACATTAACTCTGTTTCTCTCTCCAAAGATGCTGCCAGACTTGCTGTGTATTTCCAGCATTTTACGATTTTGTTTCAAATTTCCAGCATCTGTGGTATTCTGCTTTTCATACAGTCAGCCTTGATGGGTGTGACATCTTTTAAGTTTATGAGTGTCACAAGTCGGCTTACATTAACACTGCAGTGAAGTTACTGTGAAAATCTCCTAGTTGCTGCTCGGGTACATTGAGGGAGAATTTAGCATGGCCAATGCACCTAACCAGCATGTCTTTCCAACTGTGGGAGGAAACCAGAGCACCCGGAGGAAACCCACGCAGACATGGGGAGAACATGCAGACTCCACGCAGGCAGTGACCCAAGCCAGGGATTGAACCTGGGTCCCTGGTGTGGTGAGGCAGCAGTGCTAATATAAAATCCCTACAGCGCAGGAGGCTGGCATTCAGTCCATCGAGGCTGCACCAACCACAATCTTACTGTAGCTCCATATATTTACCCTGCTAATCCTCTGACACTAAGGGGCAATTTAGCACGGCCAATCAACTAACCTGCACATCTATGGACTGTGGGAGGAAACTGGAGCACCCGGAGGAATCCCACGCAGACACAGCGAGAACGTGAAGACTCTGCACAGACAGTGACCCAAGCCGGGAATCGAACCCAGATCCTTGGTGCGGTGAGGCAGCAGTGCTAATCACTGTGCCACCATCTGATGGATCTACCGTTACTTCGAAGCTACCCTATGTCGCAAACAGAGTCAGCATCATGGAATCTGCAACTAAATTCTGTGTAATCCTGAAGTACCGTTGTCCAGTACTTCCCCGGAGCGGAGAAGCTACGGCATCTCCTCCGGAGCCTTCAACATGTCATTGATGAAGACGAACATCTCGCCAAGGCCATCCCCACACCCCCACTTCTTGCCTTCAAACAACCGCACAAACTCAAACAGACCATTGTCCGCAGCAAACTACCCAGCCTTCAGGAGAACAGTGACCATGACACCACACAACCCTGCCACAGCAACCTCTGCAAGACGTGCCGGATCATCGACACAGATGCCATCATCTCACGTGAGAACACCATCCACCAGGTACACGGTACATACTCTTGCAACTCGGCCAACGTTGTCTACCTGATACGCTGCAAGAAGGGATGTCCCGAGGCATGGTACATTGGGGAAACTATGCAGACGCTGCGACAACGGATGAATGAACACCGCTCGACAATCACCAGGCAAGACTGTTCTCTTCCTGTTGGGGAGCACTTCAGCGGTCATGGGCATTTGGCCTCTGATATTCGGGTAAGCGTTCTCCAAGGCGGCCTTCGCGACACACGACGGCGCAGAGTCGCTGAGCAGAAACTGATAGCCAAGTTCCGCACACACGAGGACGGCCTCAACCGGGATATTGGGTTCATGTCCCACTATTTGTAACCCCCACAGAGTTTCACTGGCTGTCTTGTCTGGAGACAATACACATCTTTTTAGCCTGTCTTGATGCTCTCTCCACTCATGCTGTTTTGTTTCTTAAAGACTTGATTAGTTGTAAGTATTCGCATTCCAACCATTATTCATGTAAATTGAGTTTGTGTCTTGATATGCTCTGTTTGTGAACAGAATTCCCACTCACCTGAAGAAGGGGCTTGCAGCTCCGAAAGCTTGTGTGGCTTTTGCTACCAAATAAACCTGTTGGACTTTAACCTGGTGTTGTTAAACCTCTTACTAAATTCGAAGACAGTCCTAAGTATTCAACATCTGTTGATACAAAATATCGAAACAGTCCAAGCATTGTTCCTTTGATGTGAAGGTACTCATTCTGTTGTACAGTGTTTATATTATTGGTGCAGGCTCTAAGTATTGAAGCACCCACTCTATTGGGTTTGCATTGAACATACCGGTCCGTGTGAAAAATTAAGTTCCTTTGAAAATCTCCGTCGAAAAGCAGCAAGAAAAAATGCTGGCTTTCACATCTGTTGGGGTAACCAGGAGCTTTCCTGCAATGTGCAGTTTGCTTGGAACAACGGACCGTCTCAATCCCTGCTTGAGGGATCAGATTTGCTGATACAGAAAGCTTCTTAAGACTAAACAAACAGGATTTTCCTTGTCAGAAACGGGATCTTTGGACTGCAGAACCATCCCTACGGATTCTGTAAACAAACAAGGATTGTTATTCGGCCCATTACAGATTTTCTCATTGCACTTAGAACACATATTGTCATTGTTTTTTAACCATGTCCCTTTTTTGTAATTCTTACAATTCAATTGTTAATGGGAGTTTCACTTGCTTTGGACCAGTAAGTCCAGGAGATAAAATCTGCCGATTGCAGGAAAGTTTAGGAGTTTATTCTGAGACTATGTTAAATCCGGTATGTAAATTTGAGAGCGTTGTAATTGTTAATTGCTTGGGTAGGTGCCTCTGGTAAGGGCAGGGTATAGAGAAGGAATGGCTTCTGGAAAGGAGATAGAAGAGGACTCTCATCCCTCAACAACTTCATCTGTCAGAGCATTGAGTACAGGAGTTGGGACGTTAGGTTACAACTGTCCAAGACATTGGTAAGGCCACATCTGGAGCACAATTCAGGTCGCCCTGATATCGGAAGGATGTTATTAAACTGGAAAGGATGCAAAAAATGATTTACAAGGGACTGGAAGGTTTTGAATTACAAGGAGAGTCTGGATAGACTGGGACTATTTTCCCCTGGAGCATAGGAAGATGAGGGGTGGCTTTATAGATGTTCATAAAATCATGAGGGGCATAGATAAGGTGAATAGCCAAGGTCTTTTCCTCAGGGTAGAGGAGTCCAAAACGAGAGGGCATAGGTTTAAGGTGAGAGGGAAAGATTTAAAAGGGACTGGAGGGGCAACTTTTACACACAGAGGATGGTGCATGTATGGAATGAGCTGCCAGGGGAGGTGATAGAGGCGGGTACAATTACAACATTTAAAAGACATTTGGACAGGTACATGGATGGGAAAGGTTTAGACGGATATGGGCCAAACGCAGGCAAATAGGACTAGTTCAGTATAGGAAACCTGGTCAGCATGGACGAGTTGGGCCGAAGGGCCTGTTACTGCCCTGTATAGCTCTATGACTACTTCTGGCAGATTATTCCAAAAATATATAAATTTGGCTGGTACAACACACAAGGTACATCTAATTGAGGCCTTTAAAAGCGTAAAGGATCTTGACCAAGTAGATGCTGATGAACCATTGACTCTGTCTACACTTCCCGCTGCCTCGACAAAACAGCCAGCATAATTAAGGATCCCACGCAACCCGGACATTCTCTCTTCCACCTTCTTCCGTCAGGGAAAAAAATACAAATGTCTGAGGTCATGTAGCAACCGACTCAAGAACAGCTTCTTCCCTGCTGCCATCAGACTTTTGATTGGACTTACCTTGCATTAAGTTGATCTTTCTCTACAGCCGAGCTATGACTATAACACTACATTCTCCACTGTCTCATTCCCTTCTCTATGAACAGTATGCTTTGTCTGTATAACGTACAAGAAACAATACCTTTCATTGTAGACTAATACATGTGACAATAATAAATCAAATCAAAATCAAATCAAAAAATCAATTTTCTCTGGACAGGAATACAGATGTGGAGATGCCAGTGTTGGACTGGGGTAAGCACAGTAAGAAGTCTCACAACACCAGGTTAAAGTCCAACAGGTTTATTTGGCAGCACAAGCTTTCGGAGCGCTGCTCCTTCATCACCTGATGAAGGGGCAGTGCTCCGAAAGCTTGTGCTGCCAAATAAGCCTTTTGGACTTTAACCTGGTGTTGTGAGACTTCTTACGGGGAATACAGAACCAGAGGCCATAATCTTATAACTGGAGTTCAACTATTTAGGAATGAAATCTTTCACAGGAAGGGCAATGGCAAAAGTGGATAACAAGGACCGATGTGCAATTCAGCCATGGTCTAATTGAGAGGCAGAGCAGCTTTGAGGAGCTGAA
This sequence comes from Mustelus asterias, assembly GCF_964213995.1. Classification (NCBI taxonomy): domain Eukaryota; kingdom Metazoa; phylum Chordata; class Chondrichthyes; order Carcharhiniformes; family Triakidae; genus Mustelus; species Mustelus asterias. The sequence continues at coordinate 19,214,067 of NC_135803.1, read as the reverse complement.
TAGCTGACTGATGTTCCTATGATATCCCAAACCAAAAGAAAACCCTCCATAATTAAGGAAAGCCGAAGGCATTTGATGCTGTTTTTTCACTTTGCAAGATTGATGTACTCCTATTTCAAACCTTCATCTGCTTTTCAATGCTTGCTGACTTTGTTTTTGTGCCAAATAAATGATCCTCAAATTCAAAACAAAACCGTAAGGGCGAGCTCAGCTTCAGTAAAACATCAATATCAACGTTTTCACTTTCTATTGCCAGATGCTCATTTCAACACGGGATTTCATCCACTACTCCAGAAACAGAGCATTACTCTGAAGGATTGCAGATGGCCAAACTCTTTAAGTACACTGCAATGATTCAAATCATCAATCTCCTGTTCAAAGCGGTTACACAATACATGGGCTTAGTAAACCCAGCACTTGCCTTGTGCATCTATTCAGCCACGCACAGCAGCACGGTGGCACAGCGGTTGGCACTACTGCCTCACAGTGCCAGGGACCTGGGTTCGATTTCCGGCTCGGGTCACTGTCTGTGTGGAGTTTGCACGTCCTCCCCATGGCTGTGTGGGTTTCTTCCAGGTGCTCCGGTTTCCTCCCAGAGTCCAAAAGCCGGACTGGCTAGGTGCATTGGACCGATTCTCCTAATAATGCAGGATCGTAAAACTAATCCCAGAGTAAACACAAATGACTCCACTTAAGAAGCAATAAAAGGACAATTCCAGTCAAGTCGGCAACACTGACATCACTGAAGCTGGAAGCTAAGAAACCACTGTGACGGTGGGAGCTGTAGAAATCATGATTTAAAAAAAAACTTTCCTAAAGGTACACTAATGTCACACAAGATTGCAGAGCTCCGAGTTCAGAGGGATCAGGGTGTCCGAGTGCATGAATCACAAAAGGCAGCAACGTCAAGTACTTAGGAAAGTTAATAGAATGTTATCATTTATTGCGAGGGGACCTCAATTCCAAAGTGGGGAGGATATGCTTCAGTTGTACAAGGCACTAGTGGAATCACATTTGGAGCACCGTGAACAGCACTGGTCACCTTATTTAAGGAAGGTTGTAAATGCATTGCAAGATTCAGAGGTTTAGCAGACTAACACTTGGAATGGTGGGGTGTGTTCTGAGGAAAGGTTGAACAGGCTAGGCTTGTATCTGCTGGAGTTTAGAAGAGTAAGAGGCAACTTGATTGTGATCTTGACAGGGTGGATGTGGGGAGGATGTTTCCTCTTGGGGGAGAACCTAGAACTAGGGGCTTACTGTTTAAAAATAAGCGGTTGCCCATTTAAAATGGAGATGAGGCAAACTAAGTTTCACTCAAGAGGGTTGAGAGTCTTTGGAACTCTCTTCCTGAAAATGTGGTGGAAGTGGAGCCTTTGAACATTTTTAAGCTGGAGGTAAATAGGTTCTTGGGAAGAGAAGGGGATGATAGGTCCTCAGGGTGGGCAGGATGCGGATTTGAGATTACAATCCGATCAGCCATGATCTTATTAAATGGCGGAGCAGGTTTGAGGGGCTGAAGGACCTACTCGTGCTCCTTGTTCGTGTGTTCACATGCATTATAACACCAAAATGCTGCTGGTCTTTTTGCTGGCTTGATCTAGCTCCATTCACATGTCAGGAAGTTGTGTGCTTGAACATTCAGCCTCTCTGCTCAGCCATAACCATGAGCATTTTGGATGATGACACAGGATGCCTTTCCCAAGCACTGGCATCACTGATCTGGAAAAGCACTGAACCTTTTGTTAAAAAAATTTCAAAAAGGTGAGAGTGGAAAGACAAAGAGGAAATTTACACCAGCGTGCCAATGCATGGAACAGGAATGATGTGGAGATGCCAGCATTGCCTCTCTATGCCTCTCTCTCTCTTTATTGCCCCTCTATAATTGCCTTCAAACTGAGAGGCTTGCAAGGCCACTTCAGAGGGCTTCTAACAGTCATAGAATCCCTACAGTGCAGAAAGAGGCAATTCGGCCCATCAAGTCTGCACTGACAACAATCCCACCCAGGCCCTATCTCTGGAATCCCACGTATTTACCCTGCTAATCCCTAAGGCACTAAGGGGCAATTTAGCCTAGCCAATCCACCTAACCCACACATCTTTGGACTGAGTCATTGTGGATCTGGAGTCACATGTATCAGACCAGGTAAGGATGACAGATTTCCTTCCTCAAAGGACATTAGTGAGCTGGATGGCTTATTATTTTTAAAACAATCAACAATGGTTCAATGGTCATCATTAGATGGATTTATTGCAAGTCTATTGCATTCACTGAACACTGTTTTGGGCCAAAGCTGGCAATAAAATCACTTTATTTATTTGCGTCGCAAGTAGGCTTACATTAACACTGCAATGAAGTTACTGTGAACACCCCCTAGTCACCACACGCCGGCACCTGTTTGGATACACTGAGGGAGAATTTAGCATGGCACGGCACATCTTTCAGACTGTGGGAGAAAACCAGAGCACCTGGAGGAAACCCACGCAGACACGGGAGAATGTGCAAACTCCACACAGACAGTGACCCAAGCCAGGAATCGAACCCGTGTCCCTGGCGCTGTGAAGCAGCAGTGCCAACCACTGTGCCACCTTAAATCGGTCACTATGTTGGTGGTCGGTAGCACTTTTGGGTATTGAAGCTTTCCTTCTTCTCCAGCAACCAATGAGTCATTTCCTTTGCAGTGAAAAGCTCCACGTTTTAGCTCATGTGTTGAATTTGACATGGAGGCCAGACACCTTGGACCCACTAATTGCTTTCATTCAGTTACACTATTGACTTTTCTTCAATTCGAGAAAATTCCAGCTGTGCGCACACAGGACACGTATTAGCCACCTCCAACTTTCCTCAGGGAATAAACGATTTCTATCCCACTGAGAAATCATTACACAAAAGAACTGAGGGCATGTCGAAGGCCAGTCCGCTAACAGATTGCTTGAAACTACAAGTCGACATGCTTCAGTTTTTTTAAAATAAATTTATGATTTTAAAAAAAAATCCAAATGCTTTCTTTACCTTCCTAACATAAACTATGCAGCAGTCAGGCAGTATTTCAATGTCTTGGAATGGGTTTACAGATGGCCCATTGAGAAAGGGTTTAATTCCAGACAGAGGAGAACTTTCTTTCCACCATCCAGTAAACAAATGTACATTTCACACAGACCACAGTCACCAGAGGTCTGCCAAAATGAAGCTAATGGAACCGCAGATCAGGACAAGCTTGTATTCAACTTTATTGCTGTGTCCTTTCCTCCGTCACAGTGAACCAACCAGGAAATTCGTGCAGGAGAATTCTAACTCACTCAGAATTAATTCACCTTCAGAGTTAAAATCTGGACGTATGGAACTCTTTGTATGCGCAATAGATTGAGAACCAGCTCAAATCTCTTAACACAATAGTCGGGAAAAAGATACAAAAGTCTGAGGTCACGTACCAACCGACACAAGAACAGCTTCTTTCCTGCTGCTGTCAGACAGAGCCAGCATGGTGGCACAGTGGTTAGCACTGCTGTCTCACAGCGCCAGGGACCTGGGTTCAATTCCCAGCTTGGGTCGCTGTCTGTGAAGTTCGCACGTTCTCCCCATGTCTGTGTGGGTTTCCTCCGGGTGCTCCGGTTTCCTCCCACAGTCCAAAAGACGTGCTGGTTAGGTGTATTGACCCGAACAGATGCCAGAATGTAGGGAATTTCACAGTAACTTCATTGCAGTGTTAATGTAAGCCTTATTTGTGACGAATAAATAAACTTTACTCTTGAATGGACCTACCTCGCAGCAAGTTGATCTTTCTCTACTCCATGGCTATGACTGTAACACTACATTCTGCACTCTTGTTTCCTTCTCTATGAACGGTATGCTCTGTCTATATAGCGTGCAAGAAACGTCACTTTTCACTGTGTGTTAATACATGTGATAAAAATAAGTCAAATCAAATCAAAATCAAAATAGTGTGAAGATAGCCACTGAAAGAAATGAGAATAATGATATGGCAAGGAATGACCCTTAATGACCCTCGGCTCAAATAGAAACAGAAAATACTGGAAAAAAAACCCAGCAGTTCTGGCAGTATCTGTGGAGAGAGAAACAGAGTTAATCCCGACTGTTCACGCCCCGTCGCTGCTGCCAGCAAGAATGGCACTCGGCCTCATCTCCGTCTACTGCAGCGAGGCCAGAGGATCCCAGCTGCGGATGGTCAGAGAATTCCAACCAACATTTTGTGTCTGTAACTCCTTGGTTTTAAGTTTGACAAATCAGTGCAACAGAGACTTACTGAGACGCCAAGTCACATTCTGGGGCATTGTTTATACTCCAAACTTTTCCTCAGGTTTACTGTCCCAGCTGTGTGACCTGTGTTCAGACAACTTACCCCAAACGGGGGTATGTACCCTGCAACAGGTCAGGTTAAAATAAACCTTTGACAACTACCAACCTGAACTACTGGATCAAAGATGATGCATTAGAAAACCATAGTTTGAGGAGAGGGAGAAAATAAAAGGATGGAATGAAATCAAAATTAAATGTAGAGAACATCACCAGGCTTTCAGACCACAACTTCAAACTGCCTATTTTGTTGCCCTCAATAATCTGTGCCACGATTCCTTAATTCCCTTTTCGGGCCGACAAAGGCATTTTCATAGAATCATAGAATCCCTACAGTGCAGGAGGCCATTTGGCCCATCGAGTCTGCACTGACCACAATCCCACCCAGGCCACACCCCCTCAACCCCAACTATTTACCCTGTTAGTCCCCCTGACACCAAGGGGCAATTTAGCCTGGCCAATCAATCTAACCTGCACATCTTTGGGAAGAAACCGGAGCACCCGGAGGAAACCCATGCCAACATGGGGTGAACGTGCAAACTCCACATAGACAGTGACCCAAGCCGGGAATCGAACCCAGGTCCCTGGCGCTGTGAAGCAGCAGTGTTAACTACTGTTCTTTTAATAGAATACAAGTTAATGTAATTGGAATAGTGAGAAGATGAGGAAAGAAATGTTGGTTTTATCCTTGTGATTATAAAAAACACTTGTGCTTTTTTTAAAAAAAGGTAATCAGAGTGTTTGATAAACCTCTTTCTCACAGTTATGTATGAACATGTGAGTAGAGGAAGGAGTAGGTCATTTAGTCCCACGAGCCTGCTCTGCCATTCAATCAGATCATGACAATAACATTTCAACTCCAGCTGTAATCAACCTCAAGAGACAGTTCTGATCCCATCCTTCTGCCCATGGAAACCTTCAGAAGTGTCACCAAACAAACTCAACACAGTTTGTTGCTTGTAAGATATCAAAGGCCATCACTCTGGTTTGGCTGCGGTAAGTTGGGTTCTCTGATTTTCCATCTTCCCATCTCCCACCACCACCCCACCCTAGCCCCCAAGCCCACCACCCCACCCCACAACCCTATCCCTGCCAACCCTCCACTCCACCAAATTCAAGGAATCTATGTTTAGAGCAGCACAGTAGCACAGTGGTTAGCACTGCTACCTCACAGTGCCAGGGACCCAAGTTCAATTCCCGGCTGGGGTCACTGTCTGTGCGGAGTCTGCATGTTCTCTCCGTGTCTGCGTGGGTTTCCTCCGGGTGCCCCAGTTTCCTCCCACAATCAGAAAGACGTGCTGGTTAGGTGCATTGGCCATGCTAAATTCTCCCTCAGTGTACCCGAACAGGCGCCGGAGTGTGGCGACTAGGGGATTTTCACTGTGACTTCATTGCAATGTTAATGTAAGCCTACTTGTGATAATAATAAATAAACTTTACTTAGTCCAAAGCAAATTCACAATTATAAACTTTTAACTGTGCTAGGCCACATGTCATCATCTCCAAGGTCATTGTAATAGCGGCTTGTGATTTAATAAAGAATATTGATTTAAATTGTTTTTGATTGAAACATTGCTTTAATTTTTGTTCTTTACTCTTTAAGAGATGTGGGCGTTGCTGCCATAGCCAGAATTTCTTGCCCATCCCTAATTACCCTTGAATTGAATGGTTTGGTGGGTTGTTGAGCTCAACTGAGGGTTAACCACCTTGCTATGGATCTGGAGTTACATGTAAGACTAGGTAAGAATGGCAGATTTCTATCCCTAAAGTTTTTATAACACTCAATGCTAGTTTCAGGGCCACTATTGTTGATACCAGCTTTCAAATCCAGACTTTTAATTGAATTTAAATTCCACCCACTGCCATAGTGGGATTTGAACTTGTATCCCCCAAGGATTAGCCTGGACTCCTAGATTACTACTCCTTTGAATTTATCACTGTGCTACCAACTCTCCATTGTGTTTGATCAATAGAAGGAAATGTTCAGCATTAATGAAAGCAGTAGCATTGGAGTAGGGACTGGATACATTTCTGTTAAATAAGCAGAATCTAGAAATACCATGACCAAACATGGGCACGTACAACCCTTCACGAGGTCAATCCATTTGCAAAACCAAACATTTTCTGGGCTCTTGTACTTGCCACATCTGCCACGTCAAGAAGGAAGCTCAAGTCCAAATTTAAAGCCACGTAAATGATGGTTTGCTTAAACTCAGGGAACTATGTCACTTGTACGAAAGTGCTCCCTGTTCATCTTATTTTTAAAGAAACTACGATAATTAACGCCTTCAATGGTAAAAACTCACTTTCTCCAACAAGTAAAGCCAAGAGAGCAGTGAAGTCTTTTAACGCCAACAAGCCAAGTAATTTCATGAATTTATGAGTCCCATTTTACCAAAGCTATTCAACAGAAAGAATGATATCCTTCAATTTTACCTGCCAAAGCTTTTCCTTCTATTGTGTAACCGGCATTTGTGATAGAACCATTGAACCCAGACAGTGCAGAAAGACGCCATTCAGCCCATCAAGTCTGCACTGACTCCCTGACAGAGCATCTTATTCAAGCCCTCCCTCTCCCTATCCCCGTACATTTGCCATGGCTAATCCCCCTAACCAACAGATCTTGGGACACTTAAAGGGGAATTTATCATGGCCAATCCACCTAACTCACACATCTTTGGACTGTGGGAGGAAACTGGAGCACCCAGAGGAAACCCACGCAGATACGGGGAGAATGTGCACACTCCTCACAGACAGGTTCGATTCCCGGCTCACAAGCCGGGAATCGAACCTGGTTCCCTGGCGCTGTGAGGCAGCAGTGCTAACCAGCACTAGATGGTAGAATTTGAATTCAGTAGCAAAAAATCTGAAAATAAGAATCTACTAATGACCATGAAACCGTTGTTGATTGTCGGAAAAACCCATCTGGTTCACTAATGTCCTTTAGGGAAGGAAATCTGCTGTCCTTACCTAGTCTGGCCTACATGTGATTCCAGAGCCACAGCAATGTGGTTGACTCTCAACTGCCCTCTGAAATGACTTAGCAAGTCACTCAGTTCAAGGGCAATTTGGGAGGGGCAACAAATGTTGGCCGGCCAGTGACGCCCATGTCCTACAAATCGATAAAAAAATTGTGCAAACTCCACAGAGTCACCCAAGGCCGGAATTGAACCCGGGTCCTTGGCGCCATGATGCAGCAGTAAAAAAAATATTCAAAAGGAGGAAGAGCAAAACAGGGTGCTACAAGATGTTGAAATGAAGTAAGGCTAATGGTTGGAAAATACCAAGGTAGGACCTGGTAATGATAGTAATTGGGTGAGGAATTGCTGGAAGCTACAAATTGGGCATTGAACAAAGAGGAGAAATTAAGAATCATCACCTCTGAGCTAACATTTAGTCAGATTCAGCCAATCCATAACTACTGCACGTTTTCTCTCTGAAAAGTAAAATCCAATAATTCCATTGGCTTTTTTGTCAAATAAAAAGTCTCATCAACTTGAGTTCCTGCCTTTAATGCCTTGTGAAGCAAGAACCAAAATCTCTCTGTTCCTCCGCAGCATGGATTTCAATTCCAATCAGGGCATAATTACTATTATTTTAAACAAAAATGTATCAACTTGCACACTACTACCATCTAGAAGGACAAGGGCAGCAGATATCTGGAAACACCACCACTTGGAGGTTTCCTTCCAAGTCATACACCGTCCTGAACTTGGAAATATACCACCGTTCCTTCACTGTTGCTGGGTCACAATCCTGGAACTCCCTCCCTAACAGCACTGTGGATGTACCTATACCTCAGGGACTGCAGCGGCTCAAGGCAGCAGCTCACCACCACCTTCTCAAGGGGAATTAGGGATGGGCAATAAATGCTGGCCTGGCCAGCGATGCCCACATCCAGTAAATGAATACAAAAATACATTGAGTTGCATCTAGTTGCCATCTCTAGTTGCCAGAGGGCAGTTGCCATCTCTAGTTGCCAGAGGGCAGTTAAGAGTCAACCACATTGCTGTGGCTCTGGAGTCACACGTAAACCAGACCGGGTAAGGACAGCAGATTTCCTTCCCTAAAGGACATTCGTGAACCAGATGGGTTTTCCCGACAATTGACAATGGTTTCATGGTCATCAGAAGATTCTTACTTCCAGATATTATATATGGAATTCAAATTCCACCATCTGCCGTGGCTGGATTCGAATCCAGGTCCCAGGGACATTAGCTGAGTTTCTGGATTAATAGCCCAATACCACTAGCCCAACGCCTCCTCAAGTGATTCCCTATGTGATATATTGTCAAAGTTAAACTTCACGGCAATTGCATCCACTATATTTCGCCAGCCACCTTGTCTGTTCCTTCTTCAAAGAATTCTGAGTTTTTTCCAAGCACAATTTGCACTTTTGAAATCCAGGCTTGCTCCTTCTAACATGGTCATTTCAGTTCTAATTACACTCCAAAATATTTTCTATTGCAGATGTAAATTTAACTGACCTGTAATTAACAGATTAGTTTTGTCTGCCTTTTCAAAAATAGCTACCATCTTTGGCCATGTCTTCTGCTATGTATTTACACTGTATAGAATCCTCAAGTATAATTCCTAGGACTGTTGCAATTTCTTACCAGCATCCTTTCAGCATCCTCGCTAATCAGGGATTCCCCACCCCACCCCCCACCCCCACACGTCCCATTCCTCCCGCCCCCGCCACCACGTCCTGTTTCTCCCCCCCACCTCACCCCATCCTCCCCCACGTCCCGTTCCCCCACCCCACCACGTCCTGTTTCCCCCCACCACCCTTGTGCGGGGTAGATTCAATGGGAAACCCCATCGACAGTGGCAGGACCTTCTGGATTTCCTTAATTAACCCACTATTGCTCAGAATGACTATTAACATTGTCCTAAATTAATGTTTCTGGAAGCTTCCCCACTATCAAGGATAAACTGGCTGACCAGTAATTTCTGGACTTACCTTTTTTGACCAAAAGGCTGTTTGCAAATTTTTCAAACCACCCCTGGTTCAAAGGAAAATCAGAAAATTATGGCCAGCGTGTCTAAAATTTCCACTCTCACTTTCGTTAGTATCCGTGGTTCCTTCGTATCCGTGGATCAACTTTAAGTACAGCCAACGTTTCCAATACCACCTCCTTATCAATTCTGATACCCTCCTGGTGTCTGACCTACCTCCCCTTTCACCATATCCTGCACTTCTTTTTCCTTGGCAAAGACAGAATGGAAGCTGTCTGCAGCTCTTACTTGGAAGGAACAGAAAGATCCTAATATGTGAAAATGGTAAGAAATGAGTGGATTGACGTTTTAAAAATTCATTCATGGGACGTGGGCGCCGCTGGCTGGGTCAGCATTTATTGCCCATCCCTGACGGTATTTAAGAGTCAACCATGTTGCTGTGGGTCTGAAGTCACATGTAGGCCAGACCAGGTAAGGATGGCAGATTTCCTTCCCGAAAGGACATGAGTGAACCAGATGGGTTTTTGCAAGAATGGTTTCATGGTCTTTGTAATGACTTCATTCAGGCCATTGAAGTTGGCCTATTGGAGTATGAAGTCCCTGATTAAGGATCCAACTGATGGGCCAATCAGGGAATCTTTGCCTCGTACTTAGCCGTTCCTCTGACACCCCTGGTGATCGACTGCTAACTACTAGCACTCTGTGTACTGCTGTTAGAGTTTGTAAATAAAGGGATTTTGGTGAAGAGATTTCTGCCTCCGCAGACTTATTACGGTCATCATTAGACTTTTAATTCAAATTTCACCATCTACCATGGCGGGATTCGAATCTGGGTTCCCAGAGCATTACCCTGGGTGTCTAGATTACTAGTCGAATGACAATACACTACGCCACTGCGAGACTCCCTCCCTCCTGAGGCAAATCATTCATTGATCATATGACAGGATCTTCTGCCTCTCTGGAACTGATGGTTGCTCCGTTGTTAGAAATGCAATAGGCTGCACAGACCTCCACTCCAACCACCAGGCAGAGTCCTGCTCACTGTTAACTATGCCAAGCCACAATTTGAACAGTGAGTTCCCTCAGTGTTCTGACCAACGCCCTGCCTCAACCAGCAACATCTAATTAACTGATCATTATGCTGTTTGTAGGGTGTTGGAGTATTCAAATTACCTGCCCATATTATAATACCTCCCATTCAAAAAAATATACATTCATGGTACTTATTTTCACATGCTGTGTTAATATGGAGATAAAATCACTTCTTGCAATAAATTACTTTTGCAGTACAGTGATTTGTTTCAACAAATGTGGCAGCTATTTTGCACCAATAATATATGGCAATCATAATGTCTAAAGCGAATCCACACAATCCGCAGTGGAGACGCAGAGTCTATCATTCACCCACACTATTTTAGGCCACAGAGCAAACTCTGATCTGATTCTCAGGATCTCCATATATCCAGGTCCCAGCCACCACCAATTAGTTTGGTTCCAACAACCTCAGATACCTGGCCATTTTGGTTCTAAGGCCATTTTCCCTTCAACCAAATTTCACAGGAAAGCTCTGAGCAATATGGGGCCATGATAATTTCCACTCCATCTGACGAAGGAGCAGCGCTCCGAAAGCTAATGGTATTTGCTACCAAATAAACCTGTTGGACTTTAACCTGGTGTTGTTAAAACTCTTAATATGGGGCCTATCCAGGGATTCATGGATTGCGACGGGTGGGCGAAGAGTTGGGGGCGTGAGGGGCGTGCTGCGGCCATATAATGCGATCTCTGCATAAACTAAAGTTCCTCAACAAGTCCACATCTTCCAATAGGTGGTTGACATCCCTCCAACCAATCAGAAACCACATCGTGATACAGCCCTTCACTGACCAATGTTACTGACTAACGGCAGGGCAGCTTGGAATGTCTCCAGCCATTAATAGTTACGGCATTCATTCAGGGGTTAGGTTTTGTGAACTTGAGACTCTTCTGAGATCACCGTTTACTTGGGGAAAAAGTATCCAGAAACCTGCGATATGTGCTCATCCTACAATAAGGCCACATGGACCGCCACAAGAAGGACAATGACAGAACATCCAGCACTTTCCTCAAGTAATACAAAGGTGTGGGAAGCTGCCACACCCAAAATCATTGACTAACAGCATAACGGAAGGCATTCAACCCAGTGTGTTCAATGAAAGAGTTATCCAATTAGTTTCTCTCCCCAGCTCTTTTCCTGGGCGGCACAGTGGTTAGCACCACTGCCTCACAGCGCCAGGGACCTGGGTTCAATTCCTGCCTCAGGTTACTGTCTGTGTGGAGTTTGCATATTCTCCTCATATCTGCGTAGCTTGCCTCCCACACTCCAAAGATGTGCAGTTTAGGTTGATTGGCCATGCTAAATTGCCCCTTAGTGTCTAGCAGGGTAAATACATGGGATTACGGGGATAGGACCTGGGTGGGATTGTTGTCGGTGCAAACTTGATGGGCTGAATGGCCTCCTACTCTGCTGTAGGGATTCTATTCTGTGAATCTGCAAACTTTTATCTGTCAAATATTTAGCCAATTCCCTTTTAAATGTTACGATTAAATCTGCATCCATCACCCTTTCAGTCAGTGAATTCCAGATCATAACAAGGCGTAAACCCACGGTGTACAGTTTGCTCATACATGTCAGCTCTGATTCTTTTGCCAATTATTTGAAATCTGGGTCGTCTAGTTACCAGATCTTCCGTCACTGGTAACGGTTTCCCTTTATTTATCCCACCGAAACCGCTTCATGGTTGTCAACACCCGACCACCATTTGCCTTCCGGAGTCTGGCAGCCCATTTTCCTGTGGCTGCGGCCATTTTGTATTGTCCAGCTCGATTTCCTGGTTCTGAGGTGGGACTGTTCACTTCGAGGTCTGAGAGCTTATTTTTAAAGTCGTGGAAGGTATTATAAATATCCGAGTCATTCCTTTTTGTGATAAAATTTTGAGAGGAATATTTTGGATCGCAAGCCCCTTTCAAGAAAAAGGAGTAAGTTGCCAAATGTTGGCAAAATTGGCTTTTCAAATTGGGAATTGGTTTAAGCCACAGTAAAAATTGACTTATTTTTTTCCACCTGTACCCAAACAGACAAATCCCAAGATCAAATAGTTCCACGTACATTAGAATTCCTTCGAGAATGTTGATAGATGCACTGTTTATAACGATAATATACCTCATATTGATAACCACATTGATTGCTCTGTGCAATCAGAACATTTGTCTCCCTCAGAGTTAAGTCATTGAAAGAAAAAAAACCCACACAAATAAAAATAACTTTGAGAGAGTTTATCCCTTTTACCCTCTGACTGAACACTAGCTGCATTCTGCCACCATGTACGAGATGCCTGCAACAGAATAAAGAGCTACTGTAATGACACTATTGGAACTATACTTATATTGTGTAAAATCCTGCTATGGCACTCATTCCAGACATGAGGGTTCTGCATTTCTATTTTCAACCTCTAAATAAACATGTTGTGATTTGCTAAGGCTGGAGGCCAGCAAAACCTCATTAAAAACAGGATGTCCAGCCTTGACATATTCTGGTAAAGAGAAATTGGCCTTAGTCTGTATCTTTCATGTCCGCAGGATTGTCCCCAATTAAAGAACTCTTTTTGAACTGCAGTCACTGTCATTGCAGTTAAAGTTTATTTATTAGTATCACAAGTGGGCTTGCATTAACACTACAATGAAGTTACTGTAAAAATCCCCTGGTCGCCACACTCCGGCACCTGTTTGGGTACACTGAGGGAGAATTTAGCATGGCCAACGCAGCATTAACCGAAAGACGTGCTGGTTTTGGTACATTGGCCACGCTAAATTCTCCCTCAGTGTACCCGAACAGGCGCCAGAGTGTGGCAACTAGAGGATTTTCACAGTAACTTCATTGCAGTGTTAATGTAAGCCTATTTGTGGCACTGATAAATAAACTTTAAACTTTAACCAGCAAGTCTTTTGGACTGTGGGAGGAAACCAGAGCTTCTGGAGGAAACCCACACAGACATGGGGAGAACATGTAGACACTGCACAGACAGTGGTTGATCAGGACACTGAATTCACTGGTCTTCCAACTACCGCACAGGATCTTTTATGAACTGCGGTTAAACCCTGGTTTACAACCCTGACTTTTCGGAATGGAAACTATGACCGATACACCAGTATCCCAGTTGCTCAGTTTCTCAACCAGGTCCAATACCACGTGCCAATGCAATTTGCTGCTGTTTCTGTTCTGAAAATACAACACTCTAAGTACTGTACCAACATGTCGGTCAGACCATGCTTCAAGTCAGAGTGGGGCAAAAAGCCACAACATCCCGATATACAGTTATGAGTGCTGTCACTGAGCTAAAAGGGACACAGGTTTCCTCAGTTGCAGCAGAAAAGTTATGAATTGCAACACATGTTTTCCAATATCAAAGGACTACCTCCTTTGATTGCCATTCTAATCCCCACAGTCATTATCGGAACAAAAAATGACTAGATTGCCGTGATGTAAAATTGATGTAGAATTACTTAAAAGAGCTGCAATTTCTTCTCTTAGCCATTCCTCCCAGCATGAGACTGTTGTATGTATTACATTAAGAAGTCTCACAACACCAGGTTAAAGTCCAACAGGTTTATTTGGTAGCACAAGTTTTTGGAGTCTCGCTCCTTCTTCAGGTGAGTCGTATGCATTACATAACAGAAAATGTGCAGGAATTAAATGTGTAAAGCCTCAAAATTAATGTTGGTGATAAAAGTGGACAAATGCCAACCTGGGTCTGTGCCATTCAATGTCAATGTGGACATGAACTTTAAATCAGGTGATGCCTTTGCTAAGGTGCCAACTGAGGAAACATTGAATAAAGTGTTAATCTGTGAATATCAACAGTACCTTCTAAAATAATATGTCAGCAGCCAGGCATTGTTCCCTTTGGGGCCCTGAGATGAGTATCAAATGTTTAAACGAATAATATCTTTCCCCGAATAAAATGTCCAAATTTCCATCTCATTCATGAGGTTGTGAAGGTACTGGAGCGAACATTCCTACAGGAAAAGCTCCCAAAGAATACAACTTACTCCATGTTTATTGAACAGACAAACATACCAAGCCTGAGAACTGCAAACATTTCACCCAATTCACTGTTTGAACAATGACCAAGCAAGAACTCTCTTGTACACATAACTGGCTACTCCCTTTCCTCCTGAATTCAAATCAAAAAAGCTCCCAGGACCACCATTCCACTGATTATTGCCCCAGACCCTGTGATCACTTAACTGGGTGGCACAGAGGTTAGCACTGCTGCCTCGCAGCGCCAGGGACCCGGGTTCGATCCCAGGCCTTGGGTCACTGTCTGTGCAGAGTCTGCACATTCTCCGTGTGTCTGCGTACGTTTCCTCCGGGTGCTCCGGTTTCCTCCCACAGTTCAAAAGACATGTGGCCAGCATACCTTCCAATTCTATCTTTTACTCTCGTTCTATGCTTCTAAAACTTCATTCTAACTCTTTTAAACTCTCTAACAATGCTTTAATGCAATTTCTTACAGATTTGGCAACACTTCCCACTGCCTCGGCAAAGCAGCCAGCATAATTAAGGACCCCATCTACCCCAGACATTCTCTCTTCCACCTTCTTCCGTCGGGAAAAAGATACAAAAGTCTGAGGTCATGTACCAACCGACTCAAGAACAGCTTCTTCCCTGCTGCCATCAGACTTTTGAAATGGACTTACCTTGCATTAAGTTGATCTTTCTCTACACCCTAGCTATGACTGTAACACTACATTCTCTCGTTTCTTTCTCTATGAATGGTATGCTCTGTAAAGCGCGCAAGAAAAAATACTTTTCACTGTATGCGAATACATGTGACAATAATAAATCAAATCAAATAAATCAAATCAAATCAGTGTACCCGAACAGGCGCCGGAGTATGGCGACCAGGGGGTTTTCACAGTCACTTCATTGCAGTGTTAATTAAATCTACTTGTGACACGAATAAAACTTTAAGCTAACCTGTCCCCCAACAGCAGAATGCTAACTCGCAGCTGTAACCTCTCCTGGCTTTGCTAAAAATGATGGTGAAGCTGTGCAACATCCCCACAACAGACATCTGGGCAGTGCAACGACCAGGGCACTCGGCTGACTGAATTGGAACTGGGAGAGGTGCAAGATTATTTTTAATTTGCTCCCTCTGTCCCTTTAGTTAAAGATGGTGTTTTGGCATCAGCAGATCAGAGAAAAGAAGAAAATATTAAGAATAAAAATTGATTCCCTTGAATCGGTTTCTATCATACAGTTATTTGCACAACGGGAAGGTATACTTGAAAAAAATGTATTTATCGCAACCATAGCTACAGTAGGGATAAAACCCGAGCCCACCAAGGCAAAATTCTTGAAAGCATTAACCAGAAGCTTGAAGCAGCTTGGCAAATTAACACATGGATTTCCAATGCAGAAATCGTGTTTGAACAGTTGTGAGTAGCAAGTCCTCAACAACAATGCCAGCTGTTACTGAAACAGCAAATGCTTTCCTCACAGTAGAAATACACAACCCTGTAGAACAGACTGGTCAGTAAAGAGGGGGATGGGATGGAGAATGGGGGCTGGTGGAGAGAATGAGTCAAATAACTGCGATAGGGAAAGACATCCCTTTGAACTGCGATCTCAAATTCTTGGGATTGTGGCAAAATATTCTCCATTTCACAGAGAACATAAGGTCCAGTTACAACAATTCTTTAATACAGCTTCTTTTTCAAATTACAAAAAACGTTGCCAATGGGTACAAGAGGTGAAACTGGGTTGCTGTCGAGTCTGAAGATTTCCATGTATCAACCGACACAAGAACAGCTTCTTCTGCTGCCATCAGACTTTTGAATGGACCGACCTCGCATTAAGTTGATCTTTCTCTGCACCCTAGCTATGACTGTAACACTACATTCTGCACCCTCTCCTTTCCTTCTCCCTATGTACTCTATAAACGGTATGCTTTGGCTGTATAGTGCGCATGAAATAATACTTTTCACCAATACATATGACAATAATAAATCAAAAAATTGAAGAGGAGGATTTTAGATATTGTGAGAGGTTTAATATTCTTCCATAGTGACGGCAGAATAAGGTATTTTTGATCTTTAGATTTCAGATATTCTTGGGCATGCTAAAAATACATACATGACTTTGAATCCTGAGTCACAATAAAATATGAGCTTTCCAACAAGAGCGTCTACAATTCAACAGTACTTCGATGGCTATAAAACACATCGGAACATTTTGGGATCATGAAAGGCACTATCGCAAAAGTCTTTTGTTTTGACAGGTCTGTAAATATCACTGTGGTTCAGCTCAGTCAGAATGTTCTGCATTCAAGTGCCACGACAGACCTTAAATCCATTAATGTTTACTGCACTGAAATCGGCCAGCTGCTTGCTAGTGCAATCTAAAGTTACGTCCATGCAGAAATTTCACCCAACTACTTCCCTCTCTTTGTGACGATTTTAAACTGAAGACCCCTGGTCTCACTAACAGTGTAACCAGGGAAAATAGTCTTTCCCCAATCATTCCAACAAAAGCCCTCAATATTTTAAAAGCAATTGAAGGGGTTGGATTTTCAACTTCAAGGCCGGTAGCAGGACTCGGGAAAATTCCCAGCTCAGCCCGCCCGCCTCGGGAGAGAATGTCAGAAAAGACAGAGGACTGGGATTCTCTGGCCGTTCATGCCGGTGGGATTCCCTCGTCCAACTGCAGTGAATGGAGGCTTGGGTGCGCGCCAAATTCTCCGTCCTCGCTTGAAATGACACCAGGGCATGAATGGCTAAATTCCAGCCAAAATTTCCATTCTGTGGGGGAAGGTCCAGACTGAGTTCGGGCTGGGCAACCTGTAAAGAAAGTTCGGAGACAGCCTCAGGGGACAAATGCTGCCCCTGTAAAAGGTCCACCTTGGTGCTGTGAGGCTTTATCCCAGTTATAAAGAAAAAGGAAGGTCACCCACTGATCTCACACATCGCCATGCCCCATTTACGCTCCCCCTACGGCCCATGATCCCCCCGCCCTCCCGACGCCAAGCCATGGCACTTCAATGCCTATTCATCTATCATACATGTTAAAGAACCAACAAATCCTACATCCCAATAGGATGTAGAAAAAAATAATTCAAGGAATAACCTTCTACTCCTTTTACCAAAGGCAAATAGAAGTGCCAATCGTCAAAATGTTTAAAGTATCCATAGCAGAGACTGTAATCACTTGAAACCTCGATGTTGTGTTTATGCAATTGACAAAAGAAATCAGAGATCCAGCGTTGTCAATCAACCAATGTTTTCCCTGGGGTGCGGCAGTTGCTGCATTCAAATTAATTTCTGGACTCTTAGTCGAGCCTCATTATGTATTCTTGTTGGGTGGGGGAGGGGTTGGGGTAGCATAAAGAGACATGCATAGGGCATGAGGAGGACCTTTGGAACTTACCTTTCAAAAAGGTTCCCTCACGCAGACTACAGTTCACAACACCATGCTGAGATGCCGTGAAACATGACTCTTTGAAAAGCCCGAATCCATGAAAATTGTCGAAAACTGAAGTTTAAAGTTCATTTATGAATGTCACAAGTAGGCTTACATGAACACTGCAATGAAGTTACTTTGAAAATCCCCTAGTCGCCACACTCCAGCACCTGTTCGGGTACACTGAGGGAGAATTTAGCATGGCCAATGCACCTAACCAGCACGTCTTCCAGACTGTGGGAGGAAACCGCAGCACCTGGAGGAAAGCCATGCAGACACGGGGAGAACTCCACAAAGATAGTGGCCCAAGCCAGGAATCGAACCCGGGTCCCTGGCGCTGTGAGGCAGCAGTGCTACCCACTGTGCCACCATGCCACCCAATGTTAACAAATACTTCACTCACTTGTGAGGCCTTTCTGTGTGAAGTGACTACCATAGCTGTCTACACAATATATCAAAAGCAATCTATCAGTTGTGAAGCAGTTTGGGTATTCCTAAGGACATGATAAGACCTTTTATTAATACAGGTGTTAATGAATTTTGGAAGGCAAAACATTTAAAAAAAGGTAAAGTCACCCTGTCTTTTTCTCTGTGTCAAAGACACACACCTCAAATATCTTGAAGAATGCAGTCGTGTTGTGAAAATCAGGACGTGTAGGATGTGAATAATGTAGCCAGTCCTTCAGCAAGAGCAAATTCAACTTTAAAGAAGCCAACATTTAAAGTTCAGGTGACAATATTGAAAAAAGGGGGCTGTTAATAATTGGCTTGAGTCAGAAATTAGCCAAGTTTCACTTCCCAACATTCCACAGGACATTGGAACTTGACCGTAAAAAAAACCTTGAAGCAAAAGCATGCTGCCGGTGGCACAGTGGTTAGCACTGCTGCCTCACAGCGCCAGAGACCCGGGTTCAATTCCAGCCTCAGGTGACTGTGTGGAGCTTGCATGTTCCCCCCGTGTCTGTGTGGGCGTCCTCCGGTTACTCCGGTTTCCTCCCACAGCCCAAAGATATGTGAATTAGGTGGATCGGCCATGGTAAATTGACCTTCAGTGGGGATAGGGCCTGGATGGGATCGTTGTCAGTGCAGGCTCGATGGACCGAATGGCCTTTTTCTGCACTGTAGGGATTCTATGAAAAGTAAGAAGTCTCACAACACCAGGTTAAAGTCCAACAGGTTTATTTGGTAGCAAATACCATAAGCTTTCGGAGCGTGCTGCTCCTTCGTCACATGGAGTGGTCTCTCACTCCAGATGGAGTGAGAGACCACTCCATGTGACGAAGGAGCAGCACGCTCCGAAAGCTTATGGTATTTGCTACCAAATAAACCTGTTGGACTTTAACCTGGTGTTGTGAGACTTCTTACTGTGTTCACCCCAGTCCAACGCCGGCATCTCCACATCATTCTATGAAAACCCAGAGCCAGTGGAGTGGCTTCTTGATTATATTGGTCAGAAGATGCCAGAGGCAATCGATATGATCATTTATCTTGACTACTGAACTCCTGTGGCCAAACAATAGAATTGAAAATAGCATTTAAAAGCTAATGACTGAGGGTTCCAGGATGTTCACATCCCTTGGAAATGCTAATCTCAAAAACTGTTTAATTGAAGCGAACCTCATTCACCAATCTGTGATGCTGAGAAGCCTGAATATTCCCCATCGAAACACTCCCAAATGTTAATGGCCTAATCATGAACCCATGACGTGGGATTGTTCTCGGATTTAAGAAGGTATTATCAAGTGCGAGAGGAGCTTTCTATCAATCATTGTCATGACTCTGATTCTTGAACTGCAAAAGATCTGTGTTTTTGATTTGATTTATTATTGTCACATGTATTAACATACAGTGAAAAGTATTGTTTCTTGCGCGCTATACAGACAAAGCATGCCGTTCATAGAGAAGGAAAGGAGACAGTGCAGAATGTAGTATTACTGTCACAGCTAGGGTATAGAGAAAGATCAACTTAATGCAAGGTAGGTCCATTCAAAAGTCTGACAGCAGCGGGGAAGAAGCTGTTCTTAAGTCGATTGGTACGTGACCTCAGGCTTTTGTATCTTTTTCCCGACAGAAGAAGGTGGAAGAGACTATGTTAGTTAAAGTTAAAGTTTATTTATTAATCACAAGTAGGCTTACATTAACACTGCAATAAAGTTACTGTGAAAATTCCCTAGTCACCACACTCCAGCGCCTGTTCAGGTACACTGAGGGAGAATTTAGCATGGCCAATGCACCTAACCAGCACATCTTTGGACTGTGGGAGGAAACTGGAGCACCCGGAGGAAACCCACGCAGACACGGAGAGAACGTGCAAACTCCAGACAGACTGTGACCCAAACCGGGAATCAAACCCAGGTCCCTGGCAGCAGTGAGCAGCAGTGCTAACCGCTGTGCCACCATGCTGCCCTGTCCAGGGTGCATGGGATCTTTGATTATGCTGGCTGCTTTGCTGAGGCAGCGGGAAGTGTAGACGGAGTCAATGGATGGGGGGCTGGTTTGAGTGATGGACTGGGCTTCATTTACGACCCTGGGAAGAGATGAACTGATTGTAATGTTAACCATGGGCAGAACTGATCATCAGCCTTGAGTTTACTTCCATTATTTTATATTTGAATCTGAATTTTAAAAAACAGAAGGATGATAATAAAGTGATAAATCAATCCTGTCCATTGTAAACTTGCTTTAAATTGTGATTGTAATTGTCCAGCCATTCTCACTATCAAAAAAAATAAATCACAGGAAGTTCTTGTTCCCAAATTGATCCCACTGACACACACAACTTCTCCGGACATTTGAAAGCATCTGGAAGGTAGGTTTTATTGAGAGAGAAAGAAAATGTGTCTGGTTACTGAGGAACAGAAATATCGCCTTGGGGTGCAACATTGGCTAGAACACTACTTATTTAATATTGGCATCATATACAGATGTGATTACTCATTGCCAAGTAGCATTGCAGGAATGCAGCCAAGGCAAGTCATACACTTGATTCATGGAATGTTTACAGTCTCATTAAAAAAGGAAGTGACTGCTGTCAAACAAAGCCTTTTCAGATTAAAGTCAGGTACTTGGCTGAGGTAGACTTTGACCTATCTCCTCAGCTTGACCCCGAGGGTG
The DNA here is from genome assembly GCF_964213995.1 of Mustelus asterias. Classification (NCBI taxonomy): domain Eukaryota; kingdom Metazoa; phylum Chordata; class Chondrichthyes; order Carcharhiniformes; family Triakidae; genus Mustelus; species Mustelus asterias. Next base: position 19,193,185 of record NC_135803.1, on the reverse strand, counting down.
AAAGGCAATGGCAACTCACCACTGACAAAATGTACCAAGGAAATAGCATAGATGAAGAACCAGCAAGCAATGAGCCAAGGACCTGCCTTTAGGCAGGAAACATGTTCCATGAACTTCAATGGTTGAAGGAATACGAGGCTGGATTTTGCAGTGGCAACAATGTGAAACCAGGGCAACATGGTGGCACAGTGGTTAGCACTGCTGCCTCAGAGCACCAGGGACCAAGGGTAGACCTCGATAGATTCTTGATTAACAAGGGGGCGAAAGGTTATCAGTGGTAGGTAGGAATGTGGGGTTGAGATTACACTCAGATAAGCCTTGATTTTATTGAATGGCGGTGCAGGCTCGAGGAGGCGGGTTCGATCCCCGGCTTGGGTCATTGTCTGTGCGGAGTCTGCACTTTCTCCCCGTGGCTGCGTGGGTTTCCTCCAGTTTCCTCCCACAATCCGAAAGACGTGCTGGTTCGATGCATTGGCCATGCTATATTCTCCCTCAGTGTACCCCAACAGGCGACTAGGGGATTTTCACAGAAACTTCATTGCAGTGTTAGTGTAAACCTACTTACGACACTAATAAATAAACTAAACTTTAAACCATCGGAGCACACCTCCATTGCAGCAGTGAATCTGACAGCAACTTGGGAAGTTTTCACCCATGCAGGACGATGCGGAAATCTAGAAACTACTATCAGTGAATCGACACTTCTCTAGTGGGCACACTGCTGAGATTTCCCCACTCCCTCCACATACAGCAACCCGCACCCAGCCCCCACCCCCCCCCCGCCATTAAAATGCAATCAATCAGAAATCTATAAATTATCAGTCACACCCCAAAAACTCTTCCACCATTTTCCTTTCCTTTTAGTTTCCTCAAAAGCTATTTGCTGTTCTTAAAAAGATCGTAAGAAGTTTAACAACACCAGGTTAAAGTCCACCTTCTTCACCTGAAGAAGGGGCTTGGGGCTCCGAAAGCTTGTGTGGCTTTTGCTATCAAATAAACCTGTTGGACTTTAACCTGGTGTTGTTAAACCTCTTACTGTGTTTACCCCAGTCCAACGCCGGCATCTCCACATCTTAAAAAGATCAGCAGGCGCAACAAACATTAAATATCGGCCTCCAAGACAGAACGCCTCAATGCATTTTCAAAGTTCACATTAACAGTAAAATAATAGTATTTTAAAGTGAGATGATCTTTGTGTTTTATTATCAGTGTAAAGAGAACTTTTGCGAGATGATAGAAAATATCCTAAATGTTGGCACATTGTCGATGATTCTGGATATTTGGGTGATGATGAAACTTAACAGGTTTAAACAAAGCACTGCTAAGTTGTCAGATCAGTCAATCAATAATATGGCGGGGTCATTGTGCCATTGCGTGCCACGCTGCTCATTTCTCAGACAATGTTTTGAAATTTGGTGACCATAAATAAATCTGCTTTCCTTTCTCTAAACAGTTTATTATTCTGCTAATCCATTTTACACTCACTACATTAGCTGTAAAAAAAACACTGCTGAATCCTGGCACTTGTTCAAATCTCATTTCTGCTGAGCTGAAGCTCCCCAAGGCAGCCCCCGCACCCACCTCCCCCCCTCCCCCGCCTCCCACCTCCCAGCCACCCCACAGCCTGTACATGCGTACTACATTACTTGCTTTATTAGAGTTACAGATTTTCAACTAGTGGCAAAGCACCTACAACGAAAGCTGTGGATGTGTCCAAGGTTACGTGGTGGGACAACTTGAGCAACTAATGCACTACATCCAACAGCAAAAACACGGTATTAATATATCAACCTGAAAATAGGGAGAGGAGGGTGAAACAGTCAAATCTTAAGATCCTGAGGGGTATTGACAGGGTGGATGTGGAGAGGATGTTCCCTCTTGTCAGAGAATCTAGAACTAGGGGTCACTGTTTAAAAATAAGGGGTCGCTCATTTAAGATGGAGATGAGGAGAAATTCTTTCTTTCAGAGGTCGTGAGTGTTGGGAACTCCGTTCTTCAAAAGGCAGTGGAAGTAGTGTCTTTAAGTATTTTTATGGCAGACTAGATAGATTCTTGACTAACAAGGGGGTGAAAAGTTATCAGTGGCAGGTAGGAATGCGGGGTTGAGGTTACATTCAGATAAGCCATGATTTTATTGAGTGGCGTCGCAGGCTCGAGGAGTTGAGTGGCCTACTTCTGCTCTTAATTCATATGTTTGTATGTTCCACATACATTTCCATTGCATTTAAAAACAGATGCACTCAGTTCATTCATTAGTGTTACAAGTAGGCTTACATGACCTTATTAAGATTAGCCATGACCTTATTGAATGGTGGAGTAGGCTCGAGGGGCCAGATGGCCTATTCCTGCTCCGAACGCTTATGTTCTTATGAACACTGCAGTAACGTTACTGTGTGTAATAAGTCCATGGAGGTGAAAGTCCCGTCACCAAAGTTCCTTTATTTACAAGATCCCACCATTACATACAGAGTATCACAGTGTTCTATCTGCATCAAGAGTGCAGAGGGACTGACACTCCTGTTTAAACACAGGACATGGGGCCCCTGATTGGGCCATCAATGAGCTCTCAATCAGGGACATCTTTTTGTAGCTCTCAATCAGGGAGTTCATACTTAAGCAGGACAACCTCAATTGCCTGATTAAAGTCATCACACTGTGAAAATCCCCTAGTCGCCACACTCCGGCGCCTGTTCGGGTACACTAAGGGAGAATTTAGCTTGGCCAATGCACCTAACCAGCACGTCTCTTGGACTGTGGGAGGAAATGGGAGCACCCGGAGGGAACCCACGTAGACACGGGGAGAATGTGCAAACTCCACACAGACAGTGATCGAAGCCAGGAATCTAAACCGGGTCCCTGGCAGCAGTTCTAACCGCTGTGCCACCGTGCCGCCCATGTTTCAGTTTTAAAGAAGTTTATTTCTCATCACCACTCGCCAGAAACTCATTCCTTCCTTTCCTCCCATGAAGACAAGGTTAATCAAAGCTGTAAAGATTTATCATTCTGCATCACAGAACTGCAGCAAGTGCTGACACTGATGGAGTGGGATGTGGTGATGAGTTTTTGTCTCGTTGGCCACATGCTGTACACCATGGGGTCTTGTGGAGCACTATTAAAGTTTAAATCCACCTTTCCCTTCATTTGCATACATTTCAAGCTGTTGATATTGGTATATTTTGGCAAACTAACTTAAGAATTTATTTGCTAATTCAGCAACAATGTTCTATTTAGCACGTTTCAAAACTTCAGAACCACAAAACTCCGGTAGGACGAGCTAGCAGGGCTGAGAGGCTGCGCACCAATGGCTGCGAAGTTAAGTACGTGTTAAAAAAGTGAACAAGTTCACACCTTGATATGAGAGTTAAGTCGATGTTTGTTTTCAAAGTAATGTTTACAATGTGGGAATTCTTTGAACTGCTTCACAAAGGCAACATAAAAGAAAGATCATTTGCATCAAACAGAGCAACCTTTACACCCTCTGGGTCTCCCAAAGCATTTCATAGTGATATATCCAACCGATCTAGGTAATAGGAACATAGGAATTAGGAGCAGAAGTAGACAAATTAAGCCCTTTGAGTCTGCTCTGCCATTTAATCAGATCATGGCTGATCTCTCCCTGGTCTCAAATCTACCTCCCCGCCTCTTCCCCATATCCCTCTTTTTATTAGAAATATGTCTATCTCCCTCTTGAAACCATTCAACAATTCAGACTCTACCACGCCATGGGACAGCGAGTTCCACAAATTCACCACCCTCAGCGAGAACTAGTTCCTCCTCAGCTCTGGCAATTATGAGGCAATATAAGACTCCTTAGAGCAGAGAAGGTGGAGGTACATTTCAAAGCATTGTTCAAAATCAAAACGGTTCCACTGGAAGGATGCTCAGCATATCTTTCTGGTAGAAGAGGGAGTTTGTCATAATGAGGCCATGCTGAGCACACTTTGTCAGCAGGAGGACATCTGTACTAGCTTTTCCCACCCATTTTTCCAATGTTTCCTCTCCAGACATCAAGAGTCACAACGGAGCCTGGCATTAAAGTCCCCGAGAAGGATGACCATTTTTTCCTTTCGCGGTGGCAGTAACGACTGCATCAAGACCAGGATAGAATTTTTCCTGAACATCTTGGTCAGCGTCAAGGGTGGAGCATGAGCCCTGACGATGGTAGCATATTTATTATGACTGAGCTATAGGTGAAATATCGTGAGCCTTTCATTGATACACTTTGGGAGTCCTGGCAGAGTATCCAAGATCCCGGCAGGGATTCTCTGTCCCTGTTTTCGACAGGCAGGAAAGCTGGTGGAGCAGAGAATCCAAAGGGAGTCACGTACCAACTGACAACAAGTTTCTTTCCTGCTGCAATCAGACTTTTGAATGGACCTACCTTGCTTTAAATTGATCTTTCTCTACACCCTAGCTATGACTGTAACACTACATTCTGCACTCTCTCCTTTCCTTCTCTATGAATGGTATGCTTTGTCCGTATTGCGTGCAAGAAACAATACTTTTCACTGTATACAAATACATGTGACAATAATAAATCAAATCAAATCAAATGGCTTTTATACCTGCAGGAATTCCCATTCCGTTTGTCCCCCGACCCCATCAATGATGTAATGGGGGATCTCATCATGAAAGGTCAGGAACCCATTACCCTTCATTAACATATCAGCTGGTTTCCCCTTCTATCATCCTCCCAAATTGGGGTTTCCACATGCTCCCCGCAAAGCACCTGTGCAACATCACGTTGGCAGGGTTTACAACAGGTCCTGACACATGGGGACCTGGTGAAGAGAACCCACAGGAGAAACACAGTTAAGTACAGCCCCCAGGAGGGTCATGCCTGGAAAGAACCATGCCAGCGTGGGGGCAGTGCCAAGGGAGATTATTGGCGGGGGGGGGGGAGGAGGGGGGAGTTCCATTGTGGAGGATCGTGGGAGGGGGGTCCCCTGTGTCCTTGGGTGCGGGGGTGGATCTTTTTTTTACACTATATTTTAAGATTAAGATTGCAGGCCGACATGACTGATGGGGCAGGCTCATTCTGAGCGTGTTCCACCAACGTGGCAGTGTGGGACCCACCCACAGCATTTAAAAAAATTAAGTGGCAAAAATTAAGTGGGAAGAGGCAGCAGCGAATCCAACGAGCTACGCACCAGTTTTCCCACCTCAGTTGACAAATGATATAATTCTGCCTGCTATTTCACATGGCAAAGATATCTGACAAGCACTCAGGCAAAACTCCTCAGAATAATCTACAATGGACTGGACGCTGTTCAAATGGCGGAAAAGCATCATCCTGCCAGGTGTTGCTTTTTCAAATCTCAAATGGCCAGCGTCCTAGGTGAGGACAAAGGAAACACTTGAGGGAGGCAATGGCCTAGTGTTATTATCACTAGACTATTAATCTAGAAACTCAGCTAATGTTCTGGGGACCCAAGTTCGAATCCCGCCACAGCAGAAGTCAATAAAAAAAAATCTAGAACTAAGGATCTACTGATGACCAAGAAACCATTGTCAATTGCCAGAATAACCCATCACTAATGTCCTTTAGGGAAGAAAACCTGCCGTCTTTTCCTGACCTGGCCTCCATGTGACTCCAGAGCCAGAGATATGTTTGACTCTCAACTGCCCTCGGGCAACTTAGGATGGGCAATAATTGCTGGCCAGCCAGCGGCACCCATAAGTGGATAAATTTTTAAAAAGCATATTGATTGAGCAGAAGGGTGTGAGGTGCACTAATTGAGGCCTTTAAGTGGACAATTAATGTCCACTTAGGCACCTCATCCCACCACTCTGGTACTTAATTAGCAGTGGGCAGGGGTCTCAAGACAAGTACACCCTGTTGGATTTGCTTGTGGCCTCCCGGGTAATCAAAATTAGACCGGGAGACTTCACTAGTCTGTATTTACATTAGCGTAAGCAGTGTACGAGGAAATCTCCGTCTCACCCAGAAACCGGTCCAGCTCGCCCTCAAAGCAAAACTGCAAGTCATCTTTCACTGCACGAGTCAGAAATCTGATCAGCTGATCCATTATCCTCTGTGGAAGAGCCACCCACCCGCTAACCTTGTTCAGCCCTTGTGTAACTTGTGAGCACGACTGCTTTCTCATGCATTCAATTGAAATAATTGGTCCTCAACCACAATCTAAATTCTTCAATTTTATAAAGCTGGACCAAGTCACATCCTGAAAGAGTAATTTTGGAGAAGTTATTTCAACTCCGGGGTAATAAGACTTATACTTTATAGCCCTGAATGATACTACAGGTAATAATTTGACACGTCAAAGATACTTGAACGTAAACTGTGTTAAGAATGAAAGGTATAAATCTCGTATTGAGTCTCATATTTAACATATAGGGGCTGCACGGTGGCACAGTGGTTCCTGGCTTGGGTCACTGTCTGTGTGGAGTTTGCACATCCTTCCTGTGTCTGCGTGGGTTTCCTCCGGGTGCTCCGGTTTCCTCCCATAGTCCAAAGATGCGCGGGTGAGTCGGATTAGCCATTCTAAATTGCCCTTTAGTGTCAGGGAGATTAGCTAGGGTAAATGCATGGGGTTATGGGGATAGGGCCTGGGTGGAATTGTGGTCGGTGCAGACCCGATAGGCCGAATGGCCTCCTCCTGCACTGTATCTAGAGTATCTATGACACTCTATTTCTATCCATATATTCGGTTGAGTGCCACAATCCATGATCGACAAATGTTGAACATAGTTTCAAGTTTTTCTAGGATCACAGGTAGTTTCACTCACATCATTGCCTCAAAGCTCTTCCCAATTTATGCTCTTGAGACTTTTATTAGGTTTTTTAGGACTTCAGTGGATAACCTTCGGTAAATCCTCAGTGAATATTGTGAGCTTGGAAATTTAGTTTTTGTTTGCTATACTTTCTGGACAGTTTGCAGCACAGTTCTGGACATCCCTGGCTTTCTGATACAGTACTGACAATGAGTTAGTGACCTTACTGAGTTACACTGGGTGGGAATCCATATTGACCACCGGGATTTTTCCCGCCGGTTGAACCATCATGGCTGATGACACCACTGAAATGAGTGTTTGCTGCCTGTAAAGCATCCAGGAAGTGGCCAAGGCTCTTCGAAGGGTCCTGGCCAAAGATACTGAAGGATGGGATAGGGGTCGGGGTGACCGGCTAGAGAGGATTCTGTGTCTCATAAGGAAGGGCAGGGGCTGACCATGAGCCTTCTCCCTGCCCCTCTCCACCCCAAAATTAAATCTGGGGAGGGGGCTGTCCCACCCCTTACCCTCCCAACACATCAAAACATTGTTCAGATTTTATTTCCCTAATTGGGCTGGAATTTGGTCTTGCTTTGCCTCTCCTACATGACTTCTAACACCCTGGATATTCACAAGACATTACAGGATGTAAATGCAAGGACATTCCTTTTTTCTTACTCAATTTATGGGGAGGCGATGGCCTAAGTGGTATTATCACTAGACCATTAATCCAGAGACTCAGCTAATGTTCTGGGGACCCGGGTTCGAACCCCGCCACGGCAGATGGTGAAATTTGAAATCAATTTTTAAAAAATCTGGAATTAAGAATCACCATGAAACCTTGGAAAAATCCATTTGGTTCATTAGTGTCCTTTAGGGAAGGAAATCTGTTGTCCTTTCCTGGTCTGGCCTACATGTAATTCCAGAGCCACAGCAATGTCGTTGTGATGCTCGATTAAATCACTCGGGAGGCTAGATCGTACCTGGGAAATAAAGGCTTTTATTAGTAACAAGAATGGAGCACACTATATAACAATACAATCCCAGACTAAAGGGTCACCAGGCAGTGCAGTGACCTTTATACTCCTCCAGGTAGGCGGAGCCAACTGGAGTGTACCACAGAACAATACCAACAGGTAGAACACCCCAACCCTAACCCCAACAGTGACAACAGTAACATATGTACAAGTACCCATAGTGCTGACCATCTATGGTTCAGTACCCACAGTGGTAACCATCTATGGTTCACCACAGGTTGACTCTCAACTACCCTCTGAAATGGCCTAACAAGCCACTCAGTTTGAGGGTGACTCTGGTCTGGCAGTAAATGCTGGCCAGCCAGCGCCGCCCATATCCAACAAATGAATAAGAAACAATTTTAAAGTTTTGTGAGAGATGCCAAAGTATGTTTGAGAAGGAGTTTCTTTGTCTATATATCAACATCTACCGCTTTGGGAAATCAGTAATCTCACACAAGCACTGGCTTAAGATTCTTAGAAAATTAGTCTTTCTTCCCCCCTCTTGAGCAAGTGAATCATTCACTCCTGACACTGCGGACTAAAATTCCAGTAAAGTTCATTCAGATGTCTCAGAGAGATTGCTGTATTTGACTTCAATTCCCTCTTAGATAGAAGTGCTGATTCCAGCTAATCAGGATAAATGCAACACAAGTCAAAGAGAAAACTTAAGGTGAGCTAAAGCTTCTTCACACATTGCCACTCAGCCAAAACCAAGTTATGCTCTTGCCTGAGAAACCCGTCACTCTTCTCAAATACACAGCCAAGTTGTTTGTAATCTAAGACAATGGAGCTTAAGGTTTTCTAAAAAAAATTTAATTCATTCATGGGCGTCACTGGCTGGCCAGCATTTATTGCCTATCCCTACTCGCCCTCGAATTGAGTGGCTTGCTAGGCCATTTCAGAGAGCAGTTGAGAATGAACCACATTGCTGTGGCTCTGGAGTCACATATAGGCCAGACCAGATAAGGGCGGCAGATTTCCTTCCCTAAAGGACATTAGGGAACCAGATGAGTTTTTCTGACAATGGACAATAGTTTCATGGTGATCAGTAGATTCGTAATTCCAGATTATTTTTCACTGAATTCAAATTCCACCAGCTGCCATGATGGGATTCGAACCCGGGTCCCCAGAACATTAGCTGAGTTTCTGGATGAATAGTCTAGCGATAATACCACTCGGCCATCGCCTACCAATAATTCAATTCTTGCTTTCTTTAATCAGATTCACACTCCCTAATAGCTTAACTGGTGTTTTAAACAATGCTGTGCATTTTTAAAAATAGTTTTGTGGATTTAAAAAATACATATAGCTTCCTTCACCCTTTGCTTGCATTTCAGGGTTCTAGTTGACTGCAAGAATAAAGGAAAACTCATTATTCAGAAAGCATCAGTGAAACAAAATTTCATGCGTCAAACTTTAGTTTGAACCATCCAATGCAATCTGACTAACACAGACAAATGTTCCTTTTGGGAATAAATGCCACTAGCTTTCGGAGCGTGCTGCTTCTTCGTCAGGTGGAGTGGGAGATGTGCTCACAAACAGGGCATGCAGAGACACAAACTCAATTTACAGAATAATGATTGGAATGCTAATCAATGCTAATACAGCTAATTAAGTCTTAAAGATACAGACAATGCGAGTGGAGAGAGCATTAAGCACAGGTTAGAGAGATGTGTATTGTCTCCAGACAGGACAGCGAGTGAGATTTTGCAAGTCCAGATAAGTTGTGGGGGTTTCGCACACATGAGGACGGCCTCAACCGGGATCTTGGGTTCATGTCATACTATCTGTAACCCCCACAACTTGCCTGGACTTGCAAAATCTCACGAGCTGTCCTGTCTGGGGACAATACTCATCTCTTTAACCTGTGCTTAATGCTCTCTCCACTCACATTGTCTGTACCTTTAAGACTTGATTAGCTGTATTAGCATTGATTAGCTTGATTAGCATTCCAATCATTATTCTGTAAATTGAGTTTGTGTCTCTGTATGCCCTGTTTGTGAACACATCTCCCACTCCACCTGACGAAGGAGCAGCACGCTCTGAAAGCTAGTGGCATTTGCTACCAAATAAACCTGTTGGACTTTAACCTGGTGTTGTGAGACTTCTTACTGTGTTTAACCCAGTCCAACGCCAGCATCTCCACATCATGACTATCTTTTAGGAATACCATGGAATTCCAAAGATAATAGAGAGGGACTGGTTTTGGAAAGATTTTTGCACTATCTAATAAACAATACCCACGAGTAGGCCGAAATCTAGCCACAGATACTGCTTCAGCCTATTGTCTATTTACCACTCACGGGACATGCTTCGAAGCTGGTGTCATCTTACCGACCTTACACCCCCATCTATTCATCGGTACAGCCACATCTGGCATGCACCCGCATCTGTATCCCATAAATCAGTAGAGCACAAAAGCAGTGACTTCATTTGTCCTGATATGGATTGCGTAACACAGATGAGAAGGCTCTACCCCCAGCTTACAGAATGATTTTCTGTCAAAAATAGTTTATCCATTTCATAGCGATGCACAGTCGATTCTCTGCTGATCAATCGTGTATCTTGAGGGAAAATGTTAAACTTTTACTGGGATCCATTAATTGCAAGAAAGAGCTTAGAAAATAATTCTGTTTCTCCTGCGACCTAAATTCCATTAAGTGTTCTTGGAAGTGTTAAATATGGATTGAGGATTAAGTTACACATCAAGCAGCAGTCACAACATGACCATCAATCCCAGGCATGTAGGTGTTTTGTTTCAGAGAGAGGAATGCATTGTGGGTAATAAGCTTATTGGCAACTGAGGGATACATTACTCAGTGGCATACTGGACTCAACTTGTTGTCTATTTCTTAGACTTCCTGCTCATCCTTGCCATCATCTCAGGCTTAAATCTGTGTTGAATAAGCATATTCTTATCCTGTGGGCCTCTCTTGATGTTCTCAAGCTCCGCAACAAAATGCCCAAATCCCACTCATCTACCACATTGATTCCGAATCTCCCAACTCCTCAAATTTAAAATTCTCAACCTAATGTTTAAATCCATTCATGGTCTCACTTGTCTTTCTCTGCATCTTCTCCAGCCTGACAATGCCCTCCAAGACTCTCCATTGCTTCTACTCCAGTTTCTCCTTTTTTAAAAATTCATTCGTGGGACATGGGCATCGCTGGCTGGCCAGCATTTATTGCCCGTCCCTAGTTATATGTAGGGATTGGAGGGCAGTTGAGAGTCAACCACATTGCTGTGGCTCTGGAGTCACATGGAGGTCAGACCGGGCAAGGACGTTAGTGAACCAGATGGGTTTTTCCAACCATCAACAATGGTTTCACGCGCGTCGGCAGATTCTTAATTCCAGATTTTAAAAAATTGAATTCAAGTTCCACCAGCTGCCGTGATGGGATTCGAACCCGGGTCCCCAGAACGTTAGCTGAGTTTCTGGATTAATAGTCCAGCGTTAATACCATTAGGCCATCACTGCCAACCCCCCCCATTGTCTCTTCTTCTGCATCTACCTCAACATCGGTGGCCATGCCTTCAGCCACCAGATCCCACCCTCGTGAAATTCTCTCTCTGAACTTGCCCATGTTTTCATCTCATACTCATTCTCCACTCTTAAAACCCACCTCTTTTGCCAAGTTTGAGATCACCCCCTCCTAATCTCTTCTGCCTGGGTGCACCAGCAATTTTCTTCCTGACGACTGTTGTATGAAATGTACTGGGAATTATTTCTACAATAAACCTGCTGTATGAATGCAACTTTCCTGTTGAATAATACAAGCCTTATTTTGAACTAGTTTCCATAATTATTATTATTTTAAATTTTTTTTAAATCATTTTATTTATTTTGTAAAATTTTAGTTCTATTCATTTCAATATATTATTTTCTATTCAGCAGCAAATATTCTCAAATTAAAGTATGATACAGGATAAATGCATGATAATGTTTCTTTTATAAATTCATTTACGGGACGTGGATGTCGTTGGCAAGACCACCATTATTGCCCATCCCTTGTTGCCCTTCAGAAAGTGGTGGTGAGCTGCCTTCTTGAAATGCTGCAGTCCCTAACATGTATGTACATCCACAGTCCTGTTAGGGATGGAATTCCAGGATTTTGACCCAGCGACAGTGAAGGAACGGTGATATATTTCCAAGTCAGGATGGTGAGTGGCTCCTAGGGGAACTATCAGGTGGTGCTGTTCCCATCTATCTGCTGCTCCTGTCCTTCCAGGCGGAAGTGGTCATGGAAAGTGCTGCCTGAGGAACCATGGTGACTTCCTGCTGCACATCTTGTAGATGGTACATACGGCTGCCATTGTTCAGTGGTGGTGGTTGGATTAAATGTTTGTAGAAGGGGGTTACTTTATCCTGGATGGTGTCAAGTTTCCTGAGTGTTGTTTGATGATGGCTGAATAACACACCTCTCCCCATTCCCTACTGCAACAGCAATACGTCCGCCAAGAGTGAATCTGATACTTCACTATCAAATTACTTCCAAATTTCTACTGTGAAACCACACCCACAAGGAAGGGCGGAATAGCGGCACAGTAATTAGCACTGCTGCCTCACAGCACCAGGGACCTGGATTCAATTCTGGCCTCGGGTCACTGTCTGTGTGGAGTTTGCACATTCTCCCACAGTCCAAAGATGTGCGGGTTAGGTTGATTGGCCGTGGTAGGGTGACTAGCAGGGTAAATACGTGAAGCTACGGGGATAGGGACTGGGTGGGATTGTGGTCAGTGCAGATTCAATAGGCCGAATGGTCTCCTTCTGCACTGTAGGGATTCTATGATTCCAATGCGGATTACTCACATTGAATTATAGATAGCAACAGAAATGTCTTCCATCCTGTTATTCTGGGCTAAATTTAAATTTAAAAGCATAAAAGGTGTTCAGTTTGTACAACTTGTCTGAATAAAGAATTGCTTGTATCCATCCTGCTTAGTGGAATTTTGTGGGTTACACTAACAAACCAAAAGCACTACCAGTTCTTAAGAGACAGAAATGAAATGCTGGAGACAAGAGCAGGATTCATTATAGAGACAAAGGGTGGGAAAATCAGAGACATCCCTTCTCTTTCACATCACCCTTCCTACTCTTCAGCTGCCACAGGTTTACCTTTTCATATCCCTATCCCTTCCTACAGACACCTATCACCATTCTTTTTCACCAGCTCCCATATCTCTCTCTTAACCCTTCCCCTTACGTAGATTTCATTTACTCGTTGCGTGCTATTCAGCCCAGAACCCTCAACAAAAACCACCATAAAAGAAAACATCCTATTTGTGGATTTTTGCTGGGCATAAATTGGCTGCCACGTCTGCCTAAATTACAAGAGTAACTACTGTTTAAAATAATTTATTGGTTGCAAAGCAAGATCACTGGATATATTCAAAGGTACTCTTGTGCTTGCAAATCTGAAGCAGAAAGCATTACTTTATCAACACTGATAAAGGTTGCTTTTAAACAAATTTACAAATAAATATTCGAAAATAACACTTCAAATGTTTTTGCAAGTAGACAGCTCAAATATCTGAGCTGAGGATCTGAAGGGCACTATATAAGATTTTATTTGTTTTGGATAATCAAAAAGGATTACAGGTGGCACGGTGACACAGTGGTTAGCACTGCTGCCTCACAGTGCCAGAGACCCAGGTTCTAATCCAGCCTCAGGTGACTGTGTGTGTGTGTGTGTGTGTGTGTGTGAAGTCTGCACATTCTCCCCACGTCTGCGTGGGTATCCTCTGGATGCTCCAGTTTACTCCCACACTCCAAAGATATGCAGGTTAGGTGCTAAATTGCTCCTTAATGTCCCAAGATGTGTGGATTTGTTATGGTAAATGCCACAGGTTTACGGGAATAGGATGAGGGTAGGGTGGGGTGGGGTAAGATACTCTGTCAGAGAGTTGATGCAGACCTGATGGGCCAAATGGCCTCCTTCTGCACTGTAAGGATTCTATGGTCACACGTAAAATATGCACAGATGTTGAAATCACTTGCAACCATGACATATCATGACTCGAGGATCAATACAACCATTAATTAGTTTTTGGAACACACCAATCCGTGTCCTCTGCACTCCGCGCCTTAAAGGACCACATCAGGACAATGATGTGGTCCTTTATTAGTGTCACAAGTAGGCTTACATTAACATTGCAATGAAGTTACTGTGAAAATCCCCTAATCACCATACTCCGGCATCTGTTTGGGTACACTTAGGGTGATTTTAGCATGGTTAGGTGCATTGTGCAACTAACGGTTTCCTCCCATGTCTTTCGGACTGTGGGAGGAGACCGGAGCACCCGGAGGAAACCCACGCAGACACGGGGAGAATGGGCAGACTCCACACAGACAATAACCCAAGATGGGAATCGAACCCGGGTCCCTGGCGCTGTGAGGCAGTAGTGCTAACCACTGTGCCACGGTGCCACCCTAGCAGAGTGCATTTTTGTCCATCACCTATGCTAAGGTCAGGAATCAATAGCATATTCAAGAAATGGTGACCACAAATCTATCTCCTATTATCCTGAGACATAAATACGTCAATACTTAAAACAGAAAGATATCTCAGCCATTTTTTTGTGGGCAGGGGTGGAGAAATAGTTACACCACAGCTTGCATTTTTTGACATTATGGCAGTGAAACTACTTTTGTACAGTTTCATCGGGGAGTAAGACAACTTTGGGCATCATCTAAAGTTTATATACAGTGTAAATATCGACAATGACATGTTTTATCGAGATGAGATGAAGCAGTTGGCGTTGTTTTCCAACACAGTGACACAAATAAATACTTGGAAAATGAGAAAGGAACTCAAAGCATTTAGCAGAATTACGTGCTGCTTTGCATGCAGACAGCTCAAATACTCATCGCTTCCATGAATAAGTCTGGACACTTGAATAAACACCCATGATTAAAACTAATGATCAGAGCAGATTTTACCACACTTCACTAAGCACTAACTTGCAAACTAATAACACAAGGAGCATTTATTTCAGGTGAGACATATTTGTACATTAGAGGGACATAAAGGACACCTTTGTGTGCCTCCCAATGGCACAAGTCCCTCCTCTCTCTACATGAACATTCACAGTGGGAGAGGTCAGCTTCCACATTAAGAGTTTCGTTTCTTAACTTTTTCTTGTTTAAAAAGGACAGAGCCTTAAGTCAGTCGTGAAAAGGAGGAGGCAGCCCCCTGCTAATGCATCGAAACACAACTTTGGAAATAACAAATGCAACATTCAAACATCATATTAGCAAGGGGGGATGAACAAGTAAATAAAACTAACAAATAAAACTAACATCCTTCAATTTTCTCACAACTTCTAAACATTTAGAAAAATCAATATTATGAAACTTAACACAAAATCAATCAACACTAGTACAAGACAATGAAGCCTGGCACACAGAGAACAGAACTGTTTTAAACAAATCTAAGGTGGGATCGACAATTTACAGAATTCACACGGACACAAACTTGTGAAGGAGGATTCGAGTGGCTCTATAATGATGGAAAGGGATAGAGAGACTGTTGCTCACCGTTAGGGATGGGCGGCTGATCTGAAGTTGCTGAGACCAGGGTAATGAGCAGGAGTGTGGGGAGGGGGAGAATGAGGTGCCTGAGGCGGTGCACAGCCATCTCCATCAGCTCCAGCGACAGACTGAGACACACAGACAGAGAGACAGACACACACACACAGACTGACCCACCCAGAGCGCGCTCTCGCGAGACCAAGCGGGCACGCGCCTCCGAAAGAGTGAACAAAGTTTGGAAGAAGTTGTGTGTGTGTGTGGTTGTGGCTGGGAAAGTTAGCACAGCCCAGCCTGTATTCTATCCAATCTCCAAACTGCAGCCGCTCCTGCCTCTCTCCTTATGTATATTTATATGTAGATATTTCTGTGTGTGTGGCCGGGAAAGTTAGCACAACCCAACCAGCTATCTATCTAAAGTAAGATCTAATAATCTCCAAGCTACTGCCACTCCCCTGTCTCTCTATCTGTCTCTGTATTTATATATAAATATAAAACATATATATGTGTATATTTTCTGTGTGTGTGTGATTAAGCGAGTCAAATTCTGAAAGGGAGGTGGGGAAGGAAGGAGGAACTTGACCTGACTGACAGCCTTCCAACTCCCACTTACTCCTGACTGACAGTCCCACTTGTTAAGCCTGCCAACTCCCACTGACTCCAAATCTCTTCTGGGAAATGTTTGCTTTTGTCTAAATTAATGCTGATTCTAGTCCAAATCCCAGAAAAAGAATTTTAAAAATTAAACACCCTGTGGGGATAAGTTAAACTTTTGAAAGGCTTCCTAACAAGTAAATCAGCATTGATTGCTGAGACTTTTCGGTCCCTGGTGAGATCTATATTGACTTTTTTTCTTGTGAATGCACTATTCTGATTTAAGTTCCCCAGCCCCGAACTATTATCTTCTAAATGACTTCTATTGGCTTGTATTTTGAAGTCTTTTTAGTTTGACTCTGGGGATCTCAGGAAGCAGTATAACGCGCTATGATGAATTTGCGTCTGGTAACATCATGCCATTGCAAACTTGTCAGTACGTTTTGATATTATTGCAACTAAAATAAAGATGGAGGGAGGACTCCTGACTGATTTTTCACTTCTGTTTGTTTTTCCTAAGCATTCCGTTCCCCTACCCCCTCATAACAGGGAGATGTCAGCTTGAACTGTGAACCTATCTTTATTCAGATGATGAGAGAACTCTTACTATTTTCAGCGTTTCCTGTGTTTATTTGTCAACTGGTTCTCTCCTGTGTTATTTTGGAAGTGCATATTTGGCATCAATGCAACATTATCTTGGTCAGGGGCCCAATGCTAAAAGTTATGGCATGGATTGGGCAACTGCACACTGAGAGGGAGCAGAATGTAGTATTACAGTCAAAGCTAGGGTGTAGAGAAAGATCAACATCATGCAAGGTAGGTCCATTTGGGTGGTGGGGGCCTGGAATGCGCTGCCAGGCAAGGTGGTGGAGGCGGACACACTGGGAACGTTTAAGACTTATCTAGACAGCCATATGAACGGAGTGGGAATGGAGGGATACAAAAGAATGGTCTAGTTTGGACCAAGGAGCAGCACAGGCTTGGAGGGCCGAAGGGCCTGTTCCTGTGCTGTATTGTTCTTTGTTCTTTTGTTCATTCAAAAGTCTGATGGCAGCAGGGAAGAAGCTGTTCTTGAGTCGGTTGGTACGTGAACTCAGACTTTTGTATTTTTTCCCCAGTGGAAGAAGGTGGAAGAGAGTGTGCCCAGGATGCATGGGGTCCTTGATTATGTTGGCTGCTTTCCCGAGGCAGCGAGAAGTGTAGACAGAGTCAATGGATGGGAGGCTGGTTTGCGTGATGGACTGGACTTCGTTCACGATCCTTTGTAGTTTCTTGCGGTCTTGGACAGAGCAGGAGCCATATCAAGCTGTGATACATTTGGAAAGTAAGCTTTCAATGGTGCATCTGTAAATGGTGCATCTGTAGAGAGTCGTAGTGGACATGCCAAATTTCCTTCGCCTTCTGAGAAAGTAGAGGCAATGGTGGGCTTTCTTAACTATAACATCCACATGGAAGGACCAGGACAGGTTGTTGACGATCTGGACACCTAAAAACTTGAAGCTCTCGACCATTTCCACTTCATCCCCATTGATGTAGACAGGGGCATGTCCTCCACTATACTGCCTGAAGTCGATATTTACAAAGTCAAAAATAAATCCTGGCAGTCCATTGCACTGCCATTTATATATCTTTTTTAATCATTAAGAGGGATAGCTATCTTATCTGCAGCTTTTGGTCATTGAATATTGCCTGTGGAGTCAGTGGCCAATAACCATGTATTTGCATTTTAATGTACATTCCTAGATTTCAATGCACCACAGTACTAACCTGCCTCCACTGATGGAATAACAGAGCCACATTTTGTCACAATGATGGAGAAAAACCTTGAATTAAGTATCAACATATTGAACTTTGAAATAAGACATGTGGTTTTAAAAATGGTAAGAAGTTTAACAACACCAGGTTAAAGTCCAACAGGTTTATTTGGTAGCAAAAGCCACACAAGCTTTCGGAGCTCTTAGCCCCTTCTTCAGGTGAGTGGGAATTCTGTTCACAAACAGAGCTTATAAAGACACAGACTCAATTTACATGAATAATGGTTGGAATGCGAATACTTACAACTAATCAAGTCTTTATGAAACGAAACAATGTGAGTGGAGAGAGCATCAAGACAGGCTAAAAAGATGTGTATTGTCTCCAGACAAGACAGCCAGTGAAGCTCTGCAGGTCCACGCAACTGTGGGAGTTACAAATAGTGTGACATGAACCCAATATCCCGGTTGAGGCCGTCCTCGTGTGTGCGGAACTTGGCTATCAGTTTCTGCTCAGCGACTCTGCGCTGTCGTGTGTTGCGAAGGCCGCCTTGGAGAACGCTTACCCGAATATCAGAGGCCGAATGCCCGTGACCGCTGAAGTGCTCCCCAACAGGAAGAGAACAGTCTTGCCTGGTGATTGTCGAGTGGTGTTCATTCATCCGTTGTCGCAGCGTCTGCATAGTTTCCCCAATGTACCATGCCTCGGGACATCCTTTCTTGCAGCGTATCAGGTAGACAACTGTTTTAAAAATGGACATACAAGCTAAAAAAAGGCTGAGGATGTAAATGTAGTCACAGTCTGAATTGCACTTGTGTGGCTTATACCAAGAGAGAGACAATGGAATATACATTTGAAAAGAAGAAGCCATGCAAACGTGAACTGCCATCCCCTGTGGAGATAATGGAAATGGATTATCATCTCAGCAGGAATTATATCTGTAAGTTATAACCCAGACTGGTTTCAACTTCCTACAATATAAAAGAGACTGTGATAAAAAGCCAGCTGCAAAATCTGGTGAGTGGGGACTAGTGCTGGTTGTGTCAGAGTGGGTGCACTGCTCCAGCAGGTTAAAATACAAATCTCTCTCTCTCTCTCTCCAATTGCTGAAGCAAGCCAAGTCAGCAAAGGCAAAGCTGAAAAGGAAGTAGAACAACTTCTCAACTAAACTGCAGGACTCTGGAATCTCAAAACCAACTACTCAACTGCTAATGTCAGTGCTACTGGAATCACAAATCTCAAACAGCCACAACTTTTCACAATCTACTCTTCACGGACAAGTCAAAGACTGATTGCACATTTTTAAAAATTATTTTTGGACTCACTTCACATTTCTATTCTATGTTAATGTGTGTGCATGTGTTTCATTATATTCCTCACGTTTAGTAGCTAATAAACTTTAACTTTAAACTCACTTTTTTCTACTCAAGGAAGCCTGGTTAAACTAGCTCCTTTTAAAACATGAACATACAGTGCAGAAGAAACCATTCGGCCCATCGAGTCTGCACCACGCTCTGACAGAGTGACTCAACCAGGCCCTCTCCCCACCCTATCCCTGAAACCCCACACACTTCCCATGGCCAATCCACCCAACCTACACATCTTTGGAGTGTGGGAGGAAACTGGAGCACCCAGAGGAAGCCCACGCAGACACGGGGAGAATGTGCAGACCCCGCACAGACAGTGACCCAAGGCCAGAATCGAATCCTGACGCTGTGAAGCAGCGGTGCTAACCACTGTGCCACCATGCCACCCCTGGCAGCCAAATATATTGGGTCTAGGAAAAGGTATCTGCAAGGGAAGGGATCCTTTATGAAGTAATCTTGTTGCAACAAACCAAGGGATTTGAATGAAGGGGGCCAGTTCACTCCTCCTCATCCAGGGGCTTTACAATTTTGGGGTATTCCATCCGGGAATTAATAAATTGGAGCTTGTGCTGAGATAGCTCGCACAGAGGGGACAGAGGGTAACAAATTTGGGGTCATGGCCCAGGGATCAGTCGTAACAGTTTACCCCTCTTGCTGCAGAATAAAAGTCTTAATAATTCCCTGTTATGGTTGTTGCTTCTCTTGATTCTGATTTGCCCCGTTTTAGTTCGTGAACTAGAATGAGAATAGAGAAGTTAAGTGATCATTGCCAGCAGAAAAGAATCAACCAGATTTCTTTGGCAGAAAACCTTATCAATGGTTAAGATGTAGCTTGATTGGCAGTGAGAAAGGCCCTCCCTGCCAAATCCTTCTTACATGCCCAGAACCATAGAAAGCATTCTTTCTGGTTGTATCACAGCTCGGTATGGCTCCTGCTCTGCCCAAGACCACAAGAAACTACAAAGGGTCATAAATGAAGTCCAGTCCATCACTCAAACCAGCCTCCCATCCATAGACACTATCTACACTTCCCGCTGCCTCAGAAAAGCAGCCAGCATAATTAAGGACCCCACGCATGCCAGGCATACTTTCTTCCACCTTCTTCCATCGGGAAAAAGATAAAATAGTCTGAGATCACGTGCCAACCAACTCTGGAACAGCTTCTTCCCTGCTACCATCAGACTTTTGAATGGACCTAACTCGCATAAGACCATAAGACATAGGAGCAGAATTAGGCCACTCAGCCCATCAAGTCTGCTTCATCATTCAATCATGGCCGATATTTTTCTTACCCCCATTCTCCTGCCTTTTCCCCAAAACCCCTAATCCCCTTATTAATCAAGAACCTATCCATCTCTGTCTTAAAGACACTCAATGACCCGGCCTCCACAGTCTTCTGCGGCAAAGAGTGCTACAGATTCACCACTCGCATTAAGTTGATCTTTCTCTACACCCTAGCTATGACTGTAACATTACACTCTTTCCTTCCCTATATACAGTATGCTTTGTCTGTATAGCGCACAAGAAACAATGCTTTTCATTGTGTACTAATGCATGTGACAACAATAAGTCAAATCAAATCAAATCAAATCTCACTCAGTGTGCACAGTACTCCCAAGGTGGTTATGGTGGGCAAGAGACTGTTATCCACACTGCTGGAATGTACCTTTGGAAAGAAGATCTGGAGAGAGATGCAATGGTTTTTGTCGAGGCTCATCCTGAGATGTTCCATGATGTGGGACTGTGCACTCTCAGGGACGGACACCAAGATAGAGGTTCATTAACCCAGTGGAAAATGCTCTTTGGTCTGACCAAAACTTGCTGGCCTGTCAGTGAGAAGAGTTGTCCTTGACAGAGTGTACAAAATGATGAGAAGCTTCATAGAAGGAGGCCATTTTGCCCATCGAGTCTGCACCAACCACAACCCAAACCCTATTCCCGTAACCCCACATATTTACCTTGCTAATCCCCCTGACACAAGGGTCAGTTGAGCATAGCCAATCCACCCAACCCGCACATTTTTGGACTGTGGGAGGAAACCAGAGCACCCGGAGGAAACCCACACAGGCAGGGGGAGAATGTGCAAACTCCACACAAACCGTACTGGGGCTGGAATTGAACCTGGGTTCCTGGCGCTGTGAGGGAGCAGTGCTAACCATTGTGCCACCATGCCGCCCCCTTGGATAGAATGGATAGTCAGAGTTTTTTTCCCAGGGTAGAAATGTGATTTACCAGGAAACGTAGGTTTAAAGTAAAAGGGGGAAAGTTTAAAGGGGCAAGTTTTTTACACAGAGGGTGGTAAGTGGCAGGAAATTCAGAGGAGATGGTAGACGCAGATACAATAGCAATGTTTAAGAGGCATCTTGACAGATATACATGAAAAGTGGGGAATAGAGGGATACGGACCATTTAGAGGCAAAAAGGTTTTTAGTTTAGAAAGGCATCATGTGTCAGCAAAGGTTTGGTGGGCTGAAGGGCCTGTTGCTGTACTGTTCTTTGTTCTCTGAGTCTTGCAGACTGGCACATTCCAAGATCTGGGACCACCTCCTGAGGGGCGCACTAAAACTTGGGGTTAAGGTCGCAGATGCGCAATGGGGAAAGGTCACTTCTTTGAGGCCTTTCAGCCGTAGTAGACCGAGGGGCTGGAAACAGTGTAAAACCTCTCAGCTCCACGCCCTACACGGAATGCATATTGTAAAACTCAGGAGCATTGCAATTGTATTGATGTACCTCCGAGTGGGACATGTTGTATGAAGAGAGGTTACATTTTATTGCACTTGCTGTAATATTCAATTTGAAATATTTTATGATGTCTACTGTAAATGTTATGAATAAAATATATTTTTGAGAAAAAAAATGTTTACCCTGAGGCATCTCGGAGTTCATCATGTTGCATGGAGAAAATCTGAATTTTATTGCAATGTTTTACCATGTTTTTTTATCAGTAAATTATATTTTTGGAATCCGAATTCAGAGATTCCCTGTTGTCACTGGCTTCTTTGCTTCTTTCTCTGTCCTTCTTTCCCTCTCCGCCTCACCATTGATTGTTACTTTGTATTCCATTTCATTAACTTAAACGCTCAAACTCTCAGCCCACAAACCATATCGTAATCGATCAATCACAGAAATCCCCAGCACATTGTTGAAATGAGATGTAATCTCACAGGGCCTGCTATTATAAAGAAGGATATTAGCATCCCAACGTTGTCTGAACATCCTCTCATTACTATTTTAGCCGAGGCACTAACTTGTTTATTACAGGTCTTTGGAAGAAACTATGCAAGATTGTTAGTCATTGTACAATTTTTCCAGCAATAGCCATTCCATATAAATTAATGTTTGTGTTTAGATTCAAAGGTATAGTGAGCACACTATACGTCAATCCCAGAATAAACAGAAGCTGGCCACCCCAGATATCCATATACCACTCCACACTAGCTGCACAACCCTCAGTGCACATCAACCTACCCAAGGACTTTTCTCATCCATCTGATTTACTGTCATAGGCTTTGCACGTTCTTCTCTCCCTGCTGCTGCCACCAATTTGTGATTCCTGTGATTACTTTGATGTTGGATTTATGTCACATTATCAGTAACCCCCACAGTTTGTCTCCTGGGCTTGCAGAATCTCACTAGCTGTTCTGTCTGGAGACAATACACATCTCTTTAACCTGTGTTTAATGTTCCCTCCACCAACATTGTCTGTACCTTTAAGACCTGGCTGGTTGTAGGATTCGCATTCTAATCAGTATTCTGCAACTTGATTTTGTCTGTTTGCACTGTTTGAGAGCACATTTCCACTCCATCTGATGAAGGAGCAGTGCTCCGAAAGCTTATGGATTTGCTACCAAATAAACCTGTTGGACTTTAACCTGGTGTTGTGAGACTTCTTACTGTGTTCACCCCAGTCCAATGCCGGCATCTCCACATCATTATTTTGCAGAGCAGACATTAATTGTGTCTCCAGTGTATTCTTTATTTATTTATTGGTCACAAGCAGGCTTACATTAACACTGCAATGAAGGTACTGTGAGAATCCCCCAGTCGCTACACTCTGGCTCCTGTTTGGGTTACACTGAGGGAGAATTTAGCAATACACCAATACACCTAACCAGCACATCTTTCAGACTGTGGAAGAAATTGGAGCACCCGGAGGAAACCCACACAGACAGTGACACAGAGAGAACGTGCAGACTCCACACAGACAGTGACCCAAGCCGGGAATCGGACCCAGGTCCCTGGCATTGTGAGACAACAGTGCCAACCACCATGCCACCTTGGAACCACCGCACCTACAATATCCCCATGTATCTGCTTTATTAATCCCATCCTTTGTACGTCATTGGGGAATGGGGTGCCAATAAAAAGAGCTGCTTTGTCCTAGATGGTGTTGGGTTTCTTGAGTGTTGTTGGAACTCCACTCTTCCAGGCAAGTGGGAACTATTCCATCACACTCCAGACTTGTGCTTTTTAGATGGTGGACAGGCTTTGGGGAGTTAGGAGGTTAGTTACTCACCTCAGAATTCTCAGCCTCTGACCTGCTATGGTAGCTCCACTGTTTATATGGCTGGTCCACTTTAGTTCTGAGTCAATGGTAACTCTAGGATGGCGGTGGGATTCAGCGATGGTAATGTCATTGAATAACGTGGGGAGATGGTTAGATTCTCTCTAGTTGTAGATGGTCATTACCTGGCACTTGTGTGATGTGAATATAACTTGTTTATCAACCCAAGCTTGAATGTAGTCCAGGTCTTGTTGCATATGGATACAGACTGCTTTAATATCTGAGGAATGCAAATGATACTGAACATTGTGCAATAATCAACAAATAGCTCCACTTCTGACCTAATGATGGAGTGAAGATTATTGATGAAGCAGCTGAAGATGATTGGGCCTGCAGCAATGTACTGGGACTGAAATGATTGACTGCCAATAGGCAACAAATATCTTCCTTTGTGCTCGGTATGAAACCAATCTGTGGAACATTTTCCCCTGATACCAATTGACCAATTTTCCCAGGGCTCTTTGATGCCAAATGCCAACAAGTGCAGCCTTGATGTCAAAGGCAGTCACTCTCATAGAAACATAGAAACCCTACAGTGCAGAAAGAGGCCATTCGGCCCATCGAGTCTGCACCGACCACGATCCCACCCAGGCCCTATCCCCATATCCCTACATATTTACCCGCTAATCCCTCTAACCTACGCATCCCGGGACACTAAGGGGCAATTTAGCATGGCCAATTTTCCTAACCTGCACATCTTTGGAGTGTGGGAGGAAACCGGAGCACCCGGAGGAAACCCACGCAGACACGAGGAGAATGTGCAAACTCCACACAGACAGTGACCCAAGCCGGGAATCGAACCCAGGTCCCTGGAGCTGTGAAGCAGCAGTGCTAACCACTGTGCTACCGTGTCCTCTCAACTCACCCCTTGAGTTCAGCTTTTTTGCCTATGTTTGGATGAATGCTGTAATAAACTCAGGGGTTGAGTGGCCCTGGTTGGACTCAAAGTGAGCATCAGTGAGCAGGTTATTGAAGAGTAAATGCTGCTTGATAGCACTGTCAAATACACTGTCTATCCCTCGAGTGTTGATCACTAGAATGCGGATGGGGTGGTAATTGGTCAGATTTGACTTGTCCTTTTTGTGGACAGGGTAATTTTTCATACAATCAGTTAGATGCCAGTGCTGCAGCTGTACAGGAACAGCTTGGCAAAGGCATGGCTATTTCTGGAGCACAAAAAAGATTTTAAGTGCTGAACGAGCATGAAAACTGGAGAGAATCGCACCCACATGCACTGGAAGATCTGTCACTCTCCCCACCACACCCAGACAGCACCCCACCTACCCCCGATCGCCCGCCTGGACATCACTGTTCCCCCCCCCACCCCAATTGCTCAACCCCCCTGATTGCCACCCAAGTAGATCACCGCCTCCAATCCCCCCAGCCAATTGCCGCCCCCGATCCCCCCCTTCCCCCCCAGTCCACCCCCCCCCCCACGATTCCCTTGAAATTATATAATGAATATTTAAATCAATCTCGCATCCTTCCCGGCAGACCGGGGCCAGTCACATCATGAGAGGCGAGAAGCCGGGCGCAAGCCGGTAAGTTCGTGTCACAAGTCTTTCTGGGAATTTTAGGACACATAGCCTTTGCAGTATCCAGTACCTTCAACCATTTCTTAATATCAGGTGGAGTGAATAGAATTGGATGGAGATTTGTATCTGTGCTGCTGGGTACCATAGGAATAGGCCGAGATGGATCATCCAAGGGCGGCTCGGTAGCACAGTGGTTAGCATTGCTGCTTCACAGCTCCAGGGACCTGGGTTCGATTCCCGGCTTGGGTCACTGTCTGTGTGGAGTTTGCACATTCTCCTCGTGTCTGCGTGGGTTTCCTCCGGGTGCTCCGGTTTCCTCCCACAGTCCAAAGATGTGCGGGTTAGGTTGATTGGCCAAGCTAAAAATTGCCCTTAGAGTCCTGGGATGCGTAGGTTAGAGGGATTAGTGGGTAAATATGTAGGGATGTAGGGATATGGGGGTAGGGCCTGGGTGGGGATTGTGGTCGGTGCAGACTCGATGGGCCGAATGGCCTCTTTTTGAGCTGTAGGGATTCTAAGATTCTAAGATTCTAAGATCCACTTGGCACTTCTGGCTGAAGATTGTTGCAAACGTTTCTGTCTTGTCTTTTCCACTGATCTGTTGGGTTCCCCCATCATTGAGGATGGGGATATTTGCACAACCTCTTCCTGCAGTTAGTTGTTTAATTGTCCACCACCATTCATGACTGGATGTGCCAGGGTTGCCAAGGTTGCAGAACTCAGATCTGTTCAATTTGCAGCGGGATTGCTTAATTTTGTCCAGTGCATGCTACTTCCACTATTTGGCACACAAGTAGTCCTGTTTTGTGGTGTCACCAAGATGATGCCTGGCTTTTAGGTATGCCAAGAGCTGCACTCTTCACTGAACCAGTGTTGAGTCTCTGGCTTGGTAGTAATGGTGGAGTGTGGAACATGCCACGCCATAATGTTACAGATTGTGATTGAATACAATTCTGCTGTCTATGATGGTCCGCAGTGCTCCATGGATGCCCATTTTAAAGATGCTCGATCAATGGCTACATGAAAATTGCCTTTTACAGCACTGAGGCTTTCTGAACATTATGGTGCATGGTGGCGGAGTGGTTAGCACTGCTACCTCACAGCACCAGGGTCCCAGATTCAATTCCGGCCTTGGGTCACTGTCTGTGTGGAGTTTGCACATTCTCCTTATGTCTGCGCGTGTTCTCTCTGGGTGCTCCGGTTTTCTCCTACAGTCCAAAGATGTGCGGGTTAGATTGATTGGCCATGCTAAATTGACCTTAGTGTCGGGGGATCAGCAGGGTAAATATGTAGGGTTACGGGAATAAGGCCTGGGTGGGACTGTTGTCGGTGCAAACTTGATGGGCCGAATGGCCTCCGTCTGCACTGTAGGGATTCCATGATTATGAGGGATTCTATGATCAATGACTAGATGGTGAACTGTCAGTCTGGAGTCTGCGTTCAAAGTCATAATCTCCTATCTGGCTCACAACTGTCCAGACAACATGCAAGAATCTTTACATTTCTGTGGCCATCAAGTAAAGGGAATTGAAACCATTTTTAAGAATACAAACAGAAAATTGTAGATACACTCAGCATGTCAGGCGGCATCTTTGGAGATAGAGGAAGAGTTAATGCTTCAGTCAATGTCCTTTTGTGATCAGATTGTTTTGGAAAAGTAAAACCTTGAGAAATTGTTAGCTATTTGCACTTACTTATTGCCGAAAGGACATGCTATATAGATATCTTGGAAAATTACTATCTTTGCGGGATTTGTCTGTCTTTTTCCTTTTCAAATTTAATGTTAATCAGATGTTTTAAACTCAGGCCTTTTTCTGTGAATGTCTACATTTTTTTATTCATTCATGGGACGTGGCGTCGCTGGTTGGCCAGCATTTATTGTCCAACCGTAGCTGCCCAAGGGCAGTTGAGAGTCAATCACATTGCTGCGGCCCTGGAATCACATGTAGGCCAGACCGGGTAAGAATGGCAGATTTCCTTCCCTAAAGGACACTAATGAACCAGGTGGATCTTTCCGATAGTTGACAATGGTTTCATGGTCATCAGTGAATTCTTAATTCCAGATATTTTTTATTGAACTCAAATTCCACCATCTGCCATGGTGGGATTCGAACGCAGCTCCCCAGAACCTCAGCTGAGTTTCTGGATTGAAAGTGTAGCGATAACACCACTAGGCTATTGCCTCTCCCTAAGAGAAAATAGTTAAATGTAGCCTGCGAAAGTTTCAAAAGCAACTATCATGTTTGACCAATTTCATGGAGACCTTTGAGGAGATAACAGATATGGATGAGGGAGATAGAGTAGATATAGGATACACAAAAAGTCATGCAACAGGGGAGGTTGGTGGAGTAGGTTAAAGGGTACTGAAATAGGAGAAAGATAGCAAACTGGATTTAATATTAATTAGAAGAGAGAAAGCAGAGAATAATAATGTCTGTTTGGAGTTTGCACGTTCTCCCTATGTTTGCGTGGGTTTCCTCCGGGTGCTCCGGTTTCTCCCACAGTCCAAAGATGTGAGGGTTGGTCAGCCATGCTGAATTGCCCCTTAGTGTCAGGGGGGTTATCAGGGTAAATACATGGGGTTACAGGGACAGGGCCCCTGGCGTGGGATTGTTGTTGGTGCAGGCTCGGTGGGCCAAATGACCTCCTTCTGCACTGTAGGGATTCTAAGCGTTAAGGGTGGCTTCTCTAAATGTCTGGAAGTGCGGAGTGATGTCCCACAGGGATTGGTTCTAGGTTAACTTCTGTTCACCGACTAGGTCACTGCTTTGGATAAAGACCTCGTGAGAATGAACACCAGAATTTGGAGTTGACAGCAAAATGGGAGGTATAGTTAATTAATTTCAGAAGAGCAAAGGGAACTCAAAGACAAATGAACATTACAAATGGGATTAAATGTCAGTAAGCGCGAGATAATGGATTTTGTTCAGGGAAATCATTACAAGAGTGATTATGCTCTGAATGGAAGTGGATTTATGGAGTAAATTGGAAGAGCTGGAGAACTTTTCTTCTTCAAGTTATTAATGAATCTGCTTCCATCACCCTTTCAGTACATTCCAGATCGTAACAGTATGCTGCACAAAAACATTTCCCCTCATGTTCCTTTGTCAGAATAATCTATGTTAACATTCTTTTATTAAGTTTAATTCAGCTCACAAAGGGTTAAATCTGCACCCTGCAGCTTCAGGGAATGTGGATTAGAATCAGAAAACTTTTGTCCTTATCGTTCCCTTGTTGACCTCCTGCCAGTGGAAACTTGTTTACTCTATCAAAGCAACTTAATAAGAATTTTGGGCACCTCCGTTAAATCTCCTCTTAAGCTCATCAGCTCCATGGACAATCCCAGCTTCTTAACTTGGTCAGCGCTTGCAAAGATTGTAGAACTCCATAATGTGGCTTGTTGGCTCCCTTCCCAATGCACAACCTGTCTAGTCTGCAACAAACAGTAGGGGCTGGGTCCACTCAACAAATAGTTTAATTTGAAGATCAAACAACACATCTGTACTCATTCCTGTCTCCTGTATTCTTGCCAGCGAAAACCTTGGCTGACCTCCACCGCTGAAATTGTTACTGCACAGTTTGTAAAAAAATGTCAACTCAGTTCAGTTGATGTAACCTATAGCTGACTCAGCAGGTTATGGTTTCACAGCCTAAATAGAACCAAAGTGCAGAATTTCAACTGACTTTTTTTGATTTGATTTGATTTGATTTATTATTGCCACATGTATTAGTATACAGTGAAAAGTATTGTTTCTTGCGTGCTATACAGACAAAGCATGCCGTTCATAGAGAAGGAAACGAGAGAGTGCAGAATGTAGCGTTACAGTCATAGCTAGGGTGCAGAGAAAGATCAACTTAATGTGAGGTAGGTCCATTCAACTGTTCTGACAGTAGCAGGGAAGAAGCTGTTCTTGAGTCGGTTGGTACGTGACCTCAGACTTTTGTATGTTTTTCCCAACAGAAGAAGGTGGAAGAGAGTATGTCTGGAGTATGTGGGGCCGTTAATTATGCTGGCTGCTTTTCCAAGGCAGTGAGAAGTGTAGACGGTGGCGATGAATGGGAAGCTGGTTTGAGTGATCGACTGAGCTTCATTCACGACCCTTTGTAGGTTCTTGTGATCTTAGGCAGAGCAGGAGCCATACCAAGCTGTGATATAACCAGAAAGAATGCTTTCTATGGTGCATCTGTAGAAGTTGGTCAGACTCGTAGTGGACATGCCAAATTTTCTCAGTCTCCTGACAAAGTAGAGGTGTTGGTGGGCTTTCTTAACAGGACAGGTTGTTGGTGATCTGGGCACCTAAAAACCTGAAGCTCTCGACCATTTCTACTTCATCCCCATTGATGTAGACAGCGACTTGCCCTCCACTGCACGTCCTGAAGTCAATGATTATCTCCTTCATTTTGTTGACATTGAGGGAGAGATTATTGTCTGATCCACACATGGACGTACTGCCTTCATTTACGCAAAACATTGAACTTTTTTTACTATTTGTTGATGGGATTTGTGTGTGGCTCTGGAGACACATGTAAGCTAGAGCGGGTAAGGAAAGCAGATTTCCATCCCTGAAAGACATGAGTGAATCAGATAGGCTTTTACGACAATCGTTGCACGGTCATCATTAGATTTTTAATTCCAGATTTTTGCTGAATTCATATTTCACCATCTGCCGTGGTGGGATTCGAACCTGGGTCCCCACAGCATTATTCAAGGTCTCTGGATTACTAGTCCCTTGACAGTACCACTACACCACTGCTTCAGGTAGATGCTAAAAATCCCATGGTGCTTTTCAACGAAGAACTATTCCCAGTGCCCAGAATAGCATTCCTTTTTCAATCAATATCATCAAAAAGCAGATTCATTGATTGTGCACCCCATTGCTGTTTGTGGGATCTTGCTGTGCACAAAATTCTTGGAATTGTATAGCAATTCACAGCACTTTAAAGAGATTCATACATGAAATGCAACATTGCTGTTTAAACTAGCTGTTTCCAGAATGAATCATAGAATCCCTACAGTACAGAAGGAGGACAGCAATCCCACCCTATCCCAGTAACCCCACATATTTACCCTGCTAGTCCCCCTGAAACTAGGGTCAATTTAGCATGGCCAACCAACCTGATCCGCACATCTTTCAACCATGGGAGGAAACCGGAGCACCTGGAGGAAACCCTCGCAGACACGGGGAGAATGTGCAAACTCCACACAGACAGTGATCTAAGCTGGGAATCGGACCCGGGTCCCTGGCACTGTGCCACCGTGCTGCATGAGATTAAGGCTTGACCTATTTCCCCCTTGTTGTATCTCAGGAGCACCTATAAAACATTCCCTGACACACTGGCTGAGATCAGTTAACCCAGCACAACAATGGTTAAACCTGCTGTATTTTATTCTTTCCCGTAGCACACCCAATAGTTGTTTTCGCCACAGAGTCATGAAACCCTATTTAATTTATTGATCTCAATGTAGGCTATGATCTCCAAATATAAGGGGTTAAAAGTTCTACACGGTGAACGTTTCACTTAAACCCCAGTGGAAAATAATTTGTGTCCTTTGATTTTCTTGGTCAACTCGTTCGTGTTTCTTTAGGAGCAGTAATTGGCGGAAAACCCATGCCAGATTCTGTGATACGTGGGAATTAGAGAGTAGTCTTTAAAAGGGCAGTGATCACAGAGTATTGCAGTAACAGAGTTGGGGAGCAGGAGTAAGTAAAAGAATAATTCTTATCAGAAAAACATTGAATGGTATCGAACTTCACTTGATGTCTCGTTATCATTGAGGTGCCATTTTACAACAATACTTAAGTTAAGGAAATCTGGCAGAGGCAGACAATGAAGGAAAAAGGGCACGGCACATAGCCAATGAAAAGGATGCTAATTTTCTTAAGCAGAAAAGTATTGGGTGTTGGTAGCAGAAAATTCACCAAGAATCATGATGCAGCTTTATAAGACCCTCGTCAGACCCCACTTAGAGTACTGTGCTCAGTTCTGGTCACCTCACAACAGGAGGGATGTGGAAATTATTGAAAGGGTGTAGAGAAGATTTACAAGGATGTTGCCTGGATTGGTTGGCATGCCTTATGAGGATAGGTTGAGGGAGCTCGGTCTTTTCTCCTTGGAGAGACGAAGGATGAGAGGTGACCTGATAGAGGTGTACAAGATGTTGAGAGGTATAGATCAGGTGGATTCTCAGAGGCTTTTTCCCAGGGCTGAAATGGCTGCTACGAGAGGACACAGGTTTAAGGTGCTGGGGAGGAGGTACAGAGGAGATGTCAGGCATAAGTTTTTCACTTAGAGGGTGGTGGGTGAGTGGAATCGGCTGCCGTCAGTGGTGGTGGAGGCAAACTCGATAGGGTCTTTTAAGAGACTTCTGGATGAGTACATGGAGCTTAATAGGATTGAGGGTTATAGGTAAGCCTATATATAAGCCTAGGTAGGTAGTGGCATGACCGTCGCAACTTGTGGGCCGAAGGGCCTATTTGTGCTGTATTTTTTCTATGTTCTATGTTCTATGTTCTAATTGCTTGTGCCACATGGAGGAACTGAAATTGATTTAAGAGTTAAAGTTTTATTTATTAGTCACATGTAGGTTTACATTCACACTGCAAAGAAGCCACTGTGAAAGTCCCCTCTATGCTGCCATCTCTCTGATGGCTATAGAGGGATATGGGCCAAACGTGGGCAATTGGGATTAGCTTAGTGGTTAAAAAAAAAGGGTATGGACGAGTTGGGCCGAAGGGCCTGTTTCCATACTCTATGACTCTATGGCTCTCTCCTCCCTCCCCCTTTTTATTCAGCACTGAATAGACAACATTTAAAAAGCTTTCCTGCATCAATACAGGATTATACCGCCCCAATATTACTGCAGCAATCCTCTAACACTTGGCACACAAATCTCCACTGCTGGTCACCACCTAATTTAGTCAATCCTGTTGCAGGACAAAGTGGCACAAAATGCTCACGCGAGGCAAGCCAATAGAATGGATATTGCAAACTTCTAACAGTTCATTCCCAAGTGGAGAATGACATCAAGCTTAGGCTTGCAGCTAGTGATGGTGAGGTCAGGATCAGTGTTAGGTAAGGGATTGAAAGTCTAAACTGATGTCCCCGTGAAGCACCATAAAGTCACAATCTCCCAATGCTTTCTCTGCCATTTAAATCACAGACCAATAGTGTTCTTAACTTGTACTCACCCTTGATTGCAGTTTCACTGCTGCAGCTCGGAGCACAGAAGGATGAAGTTTAAATTTAATTTAATTTATTAGTGTCACAAGTAGGCTTACACTGCAATGAAGTTACTGTGAAAATCCCCTAGTTGCCACACTCTGGCACCTCTTTGGGTACCCTGAAGGAGAGTTTAGCATGGTCAATGCACCTAACCAGCTCGTCTTTCAGACTGTGGGAGGAAACCAGAGCACCCGGAGGAAACCCATGCAATAATGGGGAGAATGTGTAGACTCCACACAGACAGTGATCCAAGCCGGGAATCAAACCTGGGTCCCTGGCGCTGTGACGTAGCAGTGCTAACTACTGTGCCACTGTGCCTACCACTAAAGGCGTGCTAATTCCATTTTCCTGCACTTGTCCCATATCCTTGAATATTATCACCATTCCTTACTGTTGGGCTCATTGTGGCTCTTTCAGTTTGAGCCCAGATTGAGTTGGCTTCCAGCAAATGAAACATTCACTAAGTGGATGACTTTATAGTTTCTGACAGACCATCTGGTAAGTGTACATTCATTAATTACACCTGAAATGTCAATAAGGTCATTGCCCATTTGGAAACATTAATTCAACTCGATCATGTTGTCCAAATATTAGAGCGTTTGCATCAACAGCACTTTCTATCACTGATCCCAGAAAACAACAGCAACAAATTACCTTCACAAAAGCATGGTGCAGCAGTGGCATTTATTTTCAAAGAAGTCTGATTTAATTATCTTTTCATTTTATTGTTCACCGTCACAGCCCTTTTATTGCGAAGACTTGCTGAGATAACATACCCTTCAATTTAAAAACACACCAATTCCTGCTGGAGGCTAAAGGTCATCCTGTTCAAATGCAAAACACCACGGCGGCACAGTAGTTAGCAC
Organism: Mustelus asterias; assembly: GCF_964213995.1. NCBI lineage: Eukaryota > Metazoa > Chordata > Chondrichthyes > Carcharhiniformes > Triakidae > Mustelus > Mustelus asterias. Next base: position 19,160,006 of record NC_135803.1, on the reverse strand, counting down.
TGCTGTTCCACAATGCCAGGAACCCAGGTTCGATTCCACCCTCGGGTGTCTGTCTGTGTGGAGTTTGCATGTTCTCCCCATGTCTGTGTGGGTTCCCCCGGGTGCTCTGGTTTTTTTCCCACAATCAAAATTAGGTGGATTGGCCGTGCTAAATTGCCCTTGGTCTCCCAAGATGTCTAGGTGAGATGGGATTAGCCATGGCAAATGTGCAGGGTTACGGGGATAGGGCGGGGTAGAGAGCCTGGGTAAGATATTCTGTCAGAGAGCCTGTGCTGACAGTGTCTGTGTTGGCATTTATAGCTAAAGGAATAGAATATAAAGGTAAGGAAGTATTGTTGCAACTATACAAGGCATTGGTGAGGCTGCACCTGGAGTATTGTGCACAGTCCCCTTATTTAAGGAAAGATGTAGTGGCATTGGAGGCAGTTCAGAGGAGGTTCACTAGATTGATTCCAGAGATGAGGGTTTGTTGTATGAAGAGAGATTGAACAGTTTAGGCCGATACTCTCTGGAATTTAGAAGAATGAGGGGAAATCAAATTGAGATATACAAGATGATAAAAGGTATGGATAAAGGAAATGTGGAGCGGATGCTTCTTCTTGTGGGGCATTCTAGGACGAGAGGTCATAATCTTAAGATAAGGAAGTAGCAAATTTAAAACAAAGTTGAGGAGAAACTACTTCTCCCATTCGCCACCCCAAAGTGTGGTGGATGCTGGGACAGTGAGTAAATTTAAGGAGGAGTTAGACAGATTTTTAATTGGGAATGGGTTGAAGGGTTATGGGGAGAAGGCAGGAAAATTGGGGTGAGGAGCATATCAGCCATGATCAAATGGCGGAGCGGACTCGATGGGCCGAATAGCCGAATTCTGGTCCTATATCTTACGAACTTATGACTCGATGGGCTGAATGGCCTCCTTCTGCACTGTAGGGATTCTATGATAACTTTTGCACAATCAAAAGATGCAGTCAATTCAGGGACAATGAAGGCTGCTTTTAAGAGACTATTTTAAGAGAGCATGCAGGATGGAAATACCCCCTGATTTTCTTGATCAAAGACATGCACAGTGACTTAAGTGTGAACATCTTAAGAAAGGGAAGTTTAGAGAGGTAATTAATAATGCATGCTCCTATGACACAAACCAGCTATTGAGTAAAAATAGATCAGACACCGGAAGTCTTTGCAGTTCAATTTGAACTTTGCTGTTTAAAAGACAAGTATTTAATGGGCAAAAATGCAGCTAAAAGGCATAAATTATAAACTCTGATTTTTAGCCTGTTAAATGGTTTAGGGTCAGGATAATTGCAGTCTCGTGGGTCAATAGCTATTTTGCTAACAGCTAAAAGGCATCATCAATCGTGTCAGTTCACATGTGACAAAGAGTAGAGGGAGAGATCGGGTCCTGGCAGAAGCCTCGTGGTTTTCTATCCCTGTACATAGCTGTCTATAGTTAATAAATGTTCTAAGTTTCCTAGAGACCTTAGGTGGAATTATCCCATTTTGAGACTAAGGCTGGAATTCTCCAATGTCGTATGCATCCTCCTCCCCCACCCGCCCCCTCCCACCACCCCCCACCCCCCCCCCCCCCCCCCCCCAGCCCCCGTCATCCCCTTCCCCTCCCTCCGTCACTTCCAGTGAGAATGGAGAATTTGGCACTCAGCCAAATGTTCATTCACAGCAGGTGGACTGGGGAATCCCAGCCGCGAGTGAGGTCGGAGAATGCAGCCCTAACTGCGGTGGCGGGCTCTCCAGTGGTGCCTGTCCGGCCGACCAGAATGACGGGACCCTCAGGATTCTGTGCTTGGAACCTCATTAATTGTGCACAGGTGAGTTCCTTTCTGATTCTGCTGGCAGGCTGGCAGCTGAATGGTCTGTTTGCCCTCATTTAAGAATCTTGTTCACTTTAGCTAAGGGCAGATTGCTGCAAAGCATCATGGTAAAGGGCATTAGGACAATGCCATATTCTAAGGGAATACTGAAACCTTGGAAATATGCAAGGTTTTATCAACCAATGGTAAGAACATTTAGAATACTTCATCAAACTTCATGAATAGGGTTTATTCACTGTCCAGGTAAGATGGATGCATGCCCAGATGTGGAATCATGTGTTAGTCTGACTTGACAGTGACCTGGAGGGAATATTAACTTTGAACTTAGTGGCCAGGCATCTGGTTACTAAGGGATACAGGATGTTGAGTTCGGAAAAATGAGAAGATACGTCCGGATTCTAAGGAATAATGAAATGCCATTATGCCAGAAGGTAAGATGTGATTGGCTAAAGTATATGAAAGTATTATTGTTGATTTTTATGTATATTGAAGATGATTTAAAGCTAATGAGAGGTGGGAGTAATTGATAAGAAAATCTATAATTGATCTGTTTTGAATGATATACATTGGAATGCATTGGAGAGATCGAGCTGCTCCATCCCAGGAGCTATGTCCTTACCCTGACCCTTTGATGATTTCTCCCAGCAGCCGCTGGTCAAAATAAAGGTTATGTCTTTAAACTGAGACACTGACTTTGTGAGTCTCATATTGTCTGAAATTTCTGACGGTACCCGACCACCTCGGAAACCCCACCGACACCTCTGCCTTCCATTGTTTGTCTTCTCCATCCACCTCTGCCTGCCATTATGAGCCCCTTCTCTTTCCACCCACCTCTCCTCCTTGCACAGCCCTCCTTCCACTTTGCCCCCTTTGTCTTCAGCTGTCCACGACCACCCCATCTCTTCATCTCGCACCCATCCCCCAAGGAATTTTGGACCTTTGTTGTGGTGGCTGCATGAGCCCCGCAGCACAATGCTGACCAGATAGACACTAGTGTCCCCGTGCTCACTAATCCCAGGTGCAGTGATACAGGATGGTGCTCTCCATGAAGACCAACTCCATATGAAGATGGAGGACAAGACCTGGTCTTCCCGAGCAGGGAGGTGGGCAGCACATCAGCAGCAGTGCAGCACAATGAAATAAATCTTTGTTGTACTCACCTCAAAGCCTCTTCCCAAATGAGGGATGTCTTGCGCATGCCACTCTTTAGCAATTGGGCTTGATGTCAATGTGATTTCCTGCTGGCGTGATGCAGGATTGGAAAGTCTGGTGGGACACTAGCGGGCAGCTAATTCAATGGGTATTTATGAGATGGAAATGGCATTTGTGCCGCCTGCCAGTGGGATGTCCAACCCGCCATGAATCCGCCACTGGGAGATTTGGAAAGTAATTTTACACTGGCGGGTTTCTGACATTTTGGCTCCCGCCAGATTCTCCGCGTCACCGGTGGGCTGGGAGAATTCCGCCAGAGGCCAATGGACATTTCCATTGTCCGCCCCTCGCCCCCTCCAATTCTGTGTCAGGCGAGGTGGGAGCATTCCAGCGCTTGCGTCCAACAATCTGTTAAACACACCTCGGGACTATTAGTGAAAATACTACCTGACCCTGTTTGCCACGAGGTATACTGATGTACACGACTATGTTGATCAGGATGGAACGCTGACAGAAACATGACATTGATGAGTGATTTGCAGTTTAGTGTTTCCATCTGTTTAAATGGCATTTCTGTGTTAAAGACCTCGATGTGCAGGTGGCAGGGAGAGGCACATAATAAGTAATTTAAACTTTATGTCCCCGCAGGTTTTAAACATTTTGTCACAATATTTTTGCATGTGTTTGATGTTTATTACAAGAACCGTGCCACTCTGAAAAACTTCTCCACAATCACAGCTTGTTATTGGGCTCCTTATTTCACTCCAAGAGCAACCTTTCCCTTCAAATGACACCGAGGCGAGGGATCGTCTGGCTGTCTCTCAGGCGCTGTGTGTGTGTGTGTGTGTGTGTGTGATTGTTGTTACTGTGGTGATTGATATTTCAGGCTGGAGATGGCATCCCTTTCTCCCCGTTACAAAGCAAGTTTGTTTTTATTCATTCGTGGGACACAGACGTCGCTGGCTGACCAGCACATATTACTCTGTCCTAGTTGTCCTTGAACTGAGTGGCTTGCTAGGCCATTTCAGAGGGCAATTGAGAGTCAACCACATTTCTGTGTCTCTGGAGTCACATGTAGGCCAGACCCAGGTAAGGATGGCAGATTTCCTTCCCTAAAGGACATTAGTGAACCAGATAGGTTTTTCTGACAGTTGACAATGGTTTCATGGTCATCAGTAGATCCTTAATTCCAGATTTTTTTTTATTGAATTCAAATTCCACCATCTGCTATGGCGGGATTCAAACCCAGGTCCCCAGAGCATTAGCTGAGTTTCTGGATTAATGGTCCAGCAATAATACCACTAAGGCCATCGTCTCCCCCACACCACACCCCTCCCCCACCCACATCACCTCCCACTCCCCACCCCCCCGTTGATGGTACTACTGGAAGCGAAGGTCCCAGATTGGAACCCTGTCTCAATAGACCATAACTTTTACCTTGTCTTCAGAAACTTGAATGCACAGAGTCACGGGACTGCCAATTAATTTTTTTTTTGCAAAAAAAGAATAAAACATTTATTGACCATGAAAAGGATTCACCCCCCCCCCCCCCCGCCCCTCCACCTATCTCTTCACAAATGTACACAGATTTTTAAGGATAACACGAGACACAGAAGATATCTTATACTCTAATGTTCTCAGTAAGTACACAGTCCCTGTAAACCAATAGAGTGGTCAGCCACCCACCTCGAAACCAAGTGGCAGATGCCACCCAATTGAATTTCCGTGGATTTCTCCTCAAACCCTCCCCTTTGATGATTATCACACTTTAGCCAACTGGCCTCACTGGACTCTGGCTTCCACACAAGTGTTTCCTCCGCTCTCAACAAACACACTTTAGAATCTCCTTCTTTACAATATTTTCCTCTGCTGTTTTCAGCAAGGATCCACCTCCAGAATTTCCAATGCACCTCTCAGTATTCCTCTGTCTTGAATTGCCATGTGCATTCACACTTCCATATAATTTCTCAGGTCACACCAATAGAATTGCTTTACAGGCTGTGGTAAGATGTCACCAAACTTTTTAATTACTTCTGATGTCTGGTTCAACACTTTAAATCTCATTCTTGCAGCTGTCTCTTTAACTCAGAGCATTTTCTCTACCTTTTACTTGAATTCTCCTGAACAGGACCTTGTTCAACTTTTTGTTCTTTGTTCCTTTTAACTTAACTGTCTTCCCGAGATATTCTGTTTGCCCCAACTCCCTGGTTCCTAGACTTCATTTTGTTAATGCAGCTCCTTTGTCAAGTCCAGCTGCCCTGGGTCCAGTTTACAACTGAATTCAAAAGGTCTTTCTAACTTTAAGGTGGACCCTGGTTTCCAAGCAACAGCTCAGTCCTTCCCTAAGGTCTGTTTGCTTTTCATATCATAAACTCTCGAATCACAATACAGACATAATTTGACATGAAACCAAAACGCTCATAGATGCAAACGCCTTTGTTTAACATGAATCTAACCAGGGTTTTAGCTTTCTTTACACAAACACAAAATTAAACTCACTAAAATCAATGCATTATTTCTAATATCCAACAATACAAACATTGATTACTAAAAGCTATCTTTGGGTGGGATTCTCCAGCCGTTCATGCCAGTGGGATTCTCCTGTCCTGCTGCAGTAAATGGTGATTTGGCTGGGCGCCAAATTCTCTGTCCTCTCTGGCAGTGGTGGCAGGGTGTGAAAGGCCAGGAAATTCCAGCCTCTGTTTCCTGACATTTCCTCACTCATCTTCCCTCATTCCGCCATAGTTCATACAACTGAGGCCTACCTCAGAGACCCAGCGGGTCACTTCACTTCGGATCTTCTTCAGTTCTTAACTACTGCTTCCAGTAATTATGTGTCTTAATATGCTCCCCAGCTCTGGCTGGACATGGAGATATCATCAGTTGCCCTCCCACCTTCAACTGCCCCTTCCCAAGACTCTTACCATTGGTCACCCGGCATGTCAATCATCATGGAACCCCGCCTTCCAAAGGCTTTTCAATGTGACGTAGTTTTGGCTTTTGAAAAATTGGTCACCCTATCCTTCGATAGTATCTGTGGTTCAGCACAATTCTTAATCATGGAATCAACCAATTCCCACAATGCAAAAGGAGGACATTTGGCTCATCGGTCTGCCCCAATGGCATTGGCCAGCCGGTCTGCACTGGCTTCTCTAACAGGGCATCCCACCCAGGCCTTATCCCCGTAGCCCCACGTATTTACCCCACTAATCCCCCTAACCTACACATCTCGGGACACTAAGGGGCAACTTACCATGGCCAATGCACCTAACCTGCACATCTTTGGACTGTGGGAGGAAACCGGAGCACCTGGAGGAAGCCCATGCAGACACAGGGAGAGCGTGCAAACTCCATATAGACAGTCACCCGAGGCTGGGTCTCTGGCACTGTGAGGCAGCAGTGCTAACCACTGTGCCACTGTGCCACCTATCTGCTCGTTCTGGATGCCCTTTCCTTCTTCATGTCTCTCTAACCATAGGGAGGAAATAGGGAGGAAATTGAGGTCGGTGCTGTAATCCCATTATTCCTGGTTCATGTTCATGTGATTAGAATGCTTGCCCTGCTGTGCATTCCTGCACACAAAGCGGATGAAAATCAGTCACTTTAACTTAAATTGCAGTTTAAGGCAAAAGAATAGACCCGTGTGTGAAGGGATGGTGCAGGAATTTAGTGATTTATTTGAGAATTTTTTCCAAAAAATAATTGCACCACATAATGCCATGGACTAACTGCTGAAAGATTTAGACATATATTTTGAGACAACTGACACCTATACTTGAATTGGAAGCTTCTTTGCCCTTTTTTGATTTGATTCGATTTATTATTGTCACATGTATTATTGAGATACAGTGAAAAGTATTGCGTCTTGTGCGCTATACAGACAAAGCATACCATTCATAGAGTACATAGGGGAGAAGGAAAGGAGGGGGTGCAGAATATAGGGCAGGATTTTATGGCTTCGCTCAAACGAGGCCGGAAATTCCCACCCGAAGTCAATGAATACTTTCATTGTCTGCCCCTCACCCGCTCCAATTCTGTGGCGAGTGAGGCGGTAGAATTCCAGCGATTGTGTTACAGTCACAGCTGGGGTGTGGAGAAAGATCAACTTCACATGAGATAGGCCCATTCAAAAGTCTGATGGCAGCAGGGAAGAAGCTGTTCTTAAGTCGATTGGCACGTATGCTCAGACTTTTGTATCTTTTTCCCGACGGAAGAAGTTGGAAGAGGGGATGAGCGGAGTGCGTGGGGTCCTTGATTATGCTGGCTGCTTTGCCAATCCAGCGCAGAGTGTAGACAGAGTCAATATACTGAGTAGTCAAGCAATTATTGGGAACTACTATTGAAGGTAGAGGTGACAGCAGGGTGGCACATTGGTCAGCACTGCTGCCTCACAGCGCCAGGGACCCAGGTTCGATTCCCATCTTGGGTCACTGTCTGTGTGGAGTTTGCACGTTCTCCCCGTCTCTGCGTGGGTTTCCTCCGGGTGCTCCGGTTTCCTCCCACAGTTTGAAAGATGTGCTGGTTAGGTGCATTGACCCAAACAGGCACCGGAGTGTGGCGGCTAGGGGAACTTCACAGTAACTTCATTGCACTGTTAATGCAAGTCTTACTTGTGACTAATAAATAAACGATACGATGAGAAAAATGCAACACGATTCAGCCAAACTGGATTGAGAGTAGCTGAGTCATAGAAACATAGAAACCCTACAGTACAGAAAGAGGCCATTTGGCCCATCGAGTCTGCACCGACCACAATCCCACCTAGGCCCTACCCCCATACCGCTACATATTTACCCACTAATCCCTCTAACCTACGCATTTCAGGACACTAAGGGCAATTTTTAGCACGGCCAATCAACCTAACCCGCACATTTTTGGACTGTGGGAGGAAACCGGACAACCCGGAGGAAACCCACACAGACACGAGGAGAATGTGCAAACTCCACACAGACAGTGATTCAAGCCGGGAATCGAACCCAAGTCCCTGGAGCTGTGAAGCAGCAGTGCTAACCACTGTGCTACCGTGCTGCCCCAAAGAAAGACTTTGTTCCACCAGGAGTGTCACCCCTGTCATTTTTGTTTTAAACCACAAAATCCTTATCACTGAATCCTTACAGTGCAGAATGATGCCATCTAGTCCATCGCATCTGCACTGACTCTCCGAAAGAGCATCCCACCCAGGTCCTCCCCTTCGCCCAATTGTCCAATTGAGTCCAATTGAAAATATCCTCAAGAGGTTCCATATGATGCATATCAACAAAATAATAACTTAAGCATGACAGCAGCCAAAATATGATTATTTCTTCATGGGCAGTAATTTTTGAAAAGTATAAAGGACTAGTACAACATGGCATTGAAAGCAGCAGCACAATGCTATATTAGATTGGTTCCTGTGATGAGAAGTTTGTCCTCTGATGACAGGCTGAGTAAATTGAGTTTATATCCTCTGGAGTTTAGAAGAATGGGAGGTGACCTCATTTAAAAGTCTGATGGCAGACTGTTTCGAAAAGTTGGAGTTCAATTTTAAGAGCGTAAAACGGAGTGAAAGATGGGATTAGAGGGTATGCTGGGGACAGCTTGCAAGAAGTCACTTCGCTCCGGTGCCATTTCTTTTTCAATATTTCCATTGGCTACTGGTCTGGCAAAGCCTGAAGTTCTCACACCCTTGTTTCCAAATCCCTCCACTGCCCCATCTCGAGATCTTGAGCACAGATTTACATTTTGCTCCTTAAATTACTAGCAAATTTGATAACTGGTACATACACTTCTGCAAAGAATCAAGAATTGAGCGGCACGGTGGCACAATGGTTAGCACTGCTGTCTCACGGCGCCAGGGACCTGGGTTCGGTTCCCGGCTTGGGTCACTGTTTGTGTGGAGTTTGCACATTCTCCCTGTATCTTTGTGGGTTTCCTCCAGTTTCCTCCCACAGTGCAAAGATGTGCAGGTTAGGTGGATTGGCCATGCTAAATTGCCCCTGTGTATCAGGGGGACGAGCTAGGGTAAATGTATGGGCATAGGGTGTGGCTGGAATTGTGGTCGGTGCAGACTTGATGGGCCGAATGGCCTCCTTCTGCACTGTGCGATTCTATGAAAAACATTTCTTACCTTTGCAATATCCCTTAGGGTGTATTCTGTCCATGATAATAAAATGGATTAACAAATAGACAATATTAACATTTTTGCAAAGAGGGCAGAGTTCTCCATGGGAGCCGGCACTCTGAGAGCCCCAATGCAACATATCAGAAAACAGTGAGACACATTAGGTTGCAAAACAATCCGTGATGTCATTAAATGAACATTACATGGTTTATCATAATTATCTACATATGGCAGAACCTCTGATGAGTGAACTCCCCATATGAATGCACTTGTGCTACACCCCTTGCGCATTTTTTTAAATGTACGCATTAACCAGTCAATTTCAGAATAGAAAATCGTTTGTAACTTTATTGTTTTATTCTCTTCCTTTTTTTAATCCTTCCTCAGCATACACCAGTCGAGCCTTAAGCGGCTTCTGTGGTAAGGTGGACTTCAACATCTGTTACACTCGTGTAGTCAATGTCTGCCTTCGATTAAGGGTAATGGGATCCTTGTGGTAACTCTGGAGTGTGCCTGTAAGATAACTGAAGTCAATCTGCTGTTATGTTTGATTAAAACAAACAACCTGTGTTGTTATCCAGATACAATAACTCGTCCTTCTCCTTAAAAAAAGTGTGAAATTAATACAGTCTTTGGCCATTATGAGTCCAAATGTAATAGGCACCGGGTGGAAATGTCTTCCTGTAGACTACAATGCAAGCTATTAAGGGCAGCCAGAGCCCCCTTGCCTGGCTAACAGGAATAATCTGATAGAAGCTACATCGTTTGGCTTGATTTCTGAGTGATTTGTCACACACAATTTGTCCTAATGAGCCTCTTCTGTCACTCACTGATGTCTGCTGCAAACAGATGTTTTGCCTAAATTCTAATCCATATTCTGCATTTTGTGAAGTTAACCCTCTGTGAGCTGGATATAACTTAATTAATACGACGTGATATAAATTACTTGGAAAAAAACCCCCCCAGAGAAATGAGGAAAATGTTTTTTCTTTTATCCAGTGCATTGTTAAAAACTGGAATGCGCTGCCTGAAATGCTCGTGCCACGCACGGCAACATACTTAGCAACAGCTATCAGAGGAGTGGTACTGATGAAAGCAAATTACTGCTGATGCTGGAATCTGAAACCAAAAGAGGAAAAACTGGAAAATCTCAGCAGGTCTGGCAGCATCTGTAAGGAGAGAGAAGAGCTGATGTTTCGAGTCCAGATGACTCTTTGTCAAAGCTTTGACAAAGGGTCATCTGGACTTGAAATGTCAGCTCTTTTCTCTCCTTACAGATGCTGCCAGACCTGCTGAGATTTTCCAGCATTTTCTCTCTCGAGTGGCACTTTTTATGAGCCTTTTCAAGATTTGCGGCATAGCATTTAAAAGGAAAATAAGAAAGGATAAACAGTAAATGTGGCAAATGTGATTTTGTTTTTACAAGAAGGGAATATTGGCTGATTTGCTACATACTTCCAGCATTTCCCATTTTAAGACAATTTGTTCATGGTCCTGTAAAGCAGTCAATGCAGAGCGTTCTCTGTGGATAGTGTTAGAGACTCTAGCTGGTACACAGAAACCCACAGTTACATTTCCTTTGGGCTGCCACACTGAACATGTATTGTATGAAGACAGACAATTAAACACTTCGTCCCAAAATGGATCTTCTCTACTTTTTAGAAAGAAAATAGGAAGAATTCCTGAAATACTCAGATAATAACTTGAAAAAGGAATTGGATTTATATTTGGTTGGGTTTGGAAAGGAACAAAATGGCAGCTCTATGTGGGAAGAGAAAGGCAGTGGGGCTACTTGGCTAACTATTCCGAAAAGCATAAGCACCAATGCGATGGAAGGTGGCCCGGTGGCACAGTAGTTAGCACTGTTGCCTCACAGTGCCAGGGATCCTGGTTCAATTCCAGCTTCAGGTCACTCTCTGTGTGGAGTTTGCATGTTCTCCCTGTGTCTGCATGGGTTTCCTCCGGGTACTCTGGTTTCCTCCCATCGTCTAAAGATGTGCGTGTTAGGTTGATTGGCCAATGCTAAATTGAACCTGCGTGTCAGGGGAATTGCAACATAAAATACATGGGGTTATGGGGAAAGGGCCTGGGTGGGACTGTTGTCAGTGCAGGCTCAATGGACTGAATGGCCTCCTTTTGTACTGAATGATTCTATGATTTGCTCTGGATCAAATAATTACAAATCTCAAACGTTTATGAGAATTTGGATAACATTGGGCCCCTCCACCATTTCCTGTCAGAATAATATGGGAGTGCTGCTGTGATTAACCCTCTAAAACCAATGGAAAATTGTCCCTGGGATTTTCTAATAAGCATTGCCTGCGCTCATGGGGCTTTTCATAGTCTGGCTGGAACACCAATGCTGCCATTAGAAATCTGAGGCAAACAAAATTCACACAATAATAATTTATCTCTCCCTGTCACGAAGGGCTAAGGAAATTTGGTATGTCAGCTATGACTCTCATCAACTTTTACGGATACACCATAGAAAGCATCCTATCTGGATATATCACAGTTTGGTATGGCTCCTGCTCTGTCCAAGACCTACAAAAGGTTGTGAATGAAGACCAGTCCATCACGCAAAGCTGCTTCCCACCCATTGCCTACACTTCCCGTTGCCTCAAAAAAGCAGCCAGTATAATCCAGGACCCCACGTACCTTGGACATTTTCTCTTCTGCCTTCTTTCGGTGGGAAAAAGGTACAAAAGTCTGAGGTCACGTTCCGACCGACTCAAGAACAGCTTCTTCCCTGCTGCTGTCAGACTTTGGAATGGACCTACCTTGCATTAAACTGATGTTTCTCTACACCCTAGCTATAACTGTAACACTACATTCTGCACCCTCTCCTTTCCTTCCCTATGAACGGTATGCTTTGTCTGTGTAGCGCGCAAGAAACAATACTTTTCACTCTATGCTAATACATGTGACAATAATAAGTCAAATCAAATCAAAGTCTAGGCTATCATTTCCAGCTTTACATAATTCAACCCTATTTGGCATTTGGCTAGGTTTCATCTTATTCCTCGTTGTTACCATTGCTCAGTGAAAATAATTCACCATCGAAACACCATGTTATTGGCGGGACTGAGGGAATGTGTGTATGCTTAGCCCTGTGTGGTGAACCATAGATGGTTACCACTATGGGTACTGAACCATAGATGGTTAGCTCTATGGGTACTTATACATATGTTACTGTTGTCACTGTTGGGGTTAGGGTTGGGGTGTTCTACCTGTTGGTATTGTTCTGTGGTACACTCCGGTTGGCTCCGCCTACCTGTAGGAGTATAAAGGTCACTGCACTGCCTGGTGACCCTTTAGTCTGGGATTGTATTGTTATGCAGTATGCTCCATTCTTGTTACTAATAAAAGCCTTTATTTCCCGGGTACGATTCAGCCTCCCGAGTGATTTAATCGCGCATCACCCTGTTTACTTCAGTCAGTGCAAAGACTTAATCTTAAGATATTTCTGCCTATCCACAATTACATTTAAATGCTAGACTGTAGGGGTTAACTAACTCTGCTAAGCTGAACAATTGTAGCTAACTTGACTACCTGTAGAATCAGAAGGCATGATGGGTGATGTGGGGGGGGGGGTAGCATATTAGGCTAATAAACACATAACCATCAATTTAAGAATATTAACATGACACTAACTTTAGAATGAATGATCTTGGATTCTGAGAACGTAAGCCAGCCAGGGCTGTTGCATAGAAGACAGCTCTGCATAATTAACACATTTAAAACACCTATTTTGAATTTACAAGATGGATGTGTTTTGCTTTTGGTTACATTTTGTGAAACTTCAGTCGGTGACAAAATACAGGGAGAGGGAAGGAACAATGGATTCACTGAAAGCTGTAATGCTATCAGCAGTGGTCGGGAACAAGATGGCTACCAATGCTAGCCTGATGAATAGGGTCATACAATTCCAAGGGATAAGCAGGTGGCGGGCAAGCGTGAAGAACCTCTCAGGGTCGGATGAGAGTCACATGGGTTCAATTCAGTGGGAATCATTCTCCCATTTCACTGTCCAGCGTCCCATATTGCTGGGCAACAAAAGAGAAGTAGCGTCCATAATTTAATAACAAATGAAATCCCATTAGGTCACGATGTGTATTGCTATTGGCTGGAGATAATGACAGGACGATTATTGACCTGATTTGTATTAATGTTTACTGGATAATGCCTACCAGAAAGGTGGGCAATATGATTTTGGAAATGTATAATTGCCTTCACAAGGGCATTGTTTTCGGACTGATATCTGGCTGCTCGCATTCTTTACTTTGAGTACAGGGCGTCCTCGTATCATTCTCCCATTCAATCATTTGGTGAAATAAAGTCACGTCTTTTAACATCAGTGCACTGCATTTTTGAGTCTTTGCATTAGCTTTAGTACCTATACGTAGCCTCGAGAGGAAACCCTGTCTACAATGGGCAAGCTAAAAACTCACTGCATTCCTGGAGGGTAAGCAATGCAGGGAAACAACAGTTTCCCATTCCAGCACCTGCGAGGATTGTTTTTCTGGATGGAGACAGCATTCGAAAAATAATTCCAATAACGAGATAAGGGTTCAAATCTATTTTAATTTTAGAGTGTGTGAGTTCAGTTCAGTTCTTAGATCCCACTCATTTCAGAACATGTTTTTTTCTGGTAGAGGGCCTGGCCCAAAAGCCAGTCTCCAAATTCGCTTTTTGCTTCTGTCATGTTAATTCTTTACATTCATTTCAATAAAAGAAAACCATTTCAACACTTGTACCAGTGCTGTCCTCTCACCTCTGCAAATGAATGAATGGACCCAATGTGGACTTAAGTCCGGTTGCTGAAACGATATTGAAGGAAGGCAATATTACGGACAGAAACTCTCCAGTTGTTATCAATGCAATAAGTAATGAAAAGTATGTGAGCAAATCTTACAGATTATTATGCCTCTCTACCTCCCAGTGCCAGCTGATGAGTGACATTTACTGAAATGCCGTGTAGGAATGCTTTTGTCTCCATCTGACAGAGAGCGTTGCACTTCTTGCTAAGATGCTTTGCTTCAGTGGGATTGTCTGGTCCCAAGTCCCAGCATGAGACTGTGACAAGATTAATGTGGTCATGATGTGTACAAATGGCACTCATAATCTCACCCAGTGAATCAGGCAGCATCAACCTTAAAAACAACGATCTTGCAGATGTTGTTCATGCTTCATGTGTATCTCAGGATTGGAGGCACTGTGCAAAGCATTACGCAAGAATAATTTTAATTGCCACTGTTTTGTCTGATTTACCGCGTGCCATCAATTATGAGGTTAGTTACCGAATGCTGCTGCTGCAAGGATAAAGTCTCCTGAACGTAAAACAATTGCCCCCAAAAAATGACAATATACAAAGAACAAAGAAAATTACAGCACAGGAACAGGCCCTTCGGCCCTCCAAGCCTGCACCCACCTTGCTGCCCGACTCAACTAAAACTCCCTACCCTTCCAGGGACTATATCCCTCGATTCCCATCCTATTCATGTATTTGTCAAGGCTTCACATACACCGAGACTTTTAATCACCTGTCCTAATATCTCCTTTGGCTCAGTGTCAATACATTCTGTTTAAGCTCCTGTGAAGCTTCTTGGGGACTTTTTCCAAAGGTAAAGGTGTTATAGAAAAGCAAGTTGTTGTTTTAAGTTTGATCTCCTCCAATGCTAGGCTCATACTGCAAGTGCTGGGTTAATATCAGAGCCTGTCTTTGAGGAGTCTTGAAAATTCAAATGGATAGTTAAGCAGATGTTCAAGGTGCAGTTAACCTGTATCCGAATGCCAATTTTTAATATTAGATATTTCCCAACAAAACAGTTATATTTTTACTGGACAAGAAATGTCAGCTTTGTGTCTGAGTTCAGTCTTTATGCGGAGATTTATAGCGTGTTTAACATGATTTTCTGATGATTGGGTAGCGTCAAAGGAGCTGTCAATGGGCTTCTGGCCAGTTTTCTTGCTGCCGTCCTTCATAAATTTCATCCCCCAGCCTTTACCCTGTGGGGCCAAATTCCCCTCCAACTCGATTTTCAAGTTTGCTGACGACACCACCGTAGTGGGTCGGATCTCAAACAATGACGAGACAGAGTACAGGAATGAGATAGAGAATCTGGTGAACTGGTGCAGCAACAATAATCTCTCCCTCAATTTTTCACAAAATGAAGGAGATTGTCATCAACTTCAGGAAGTGTAAAAGAGGACATGTCCCTGTCTACATCAACGGGGATGAAGTAGAAAGGATCGAGAGCTTCAAATTTTTAGGTGTCCAGATCAACGACAACCTGTCCTGATCCCCCGCTGCTGACACTATAGATAAGAAAGCCCACCAACGCTTCTACTTTCTCAGAAGACGAGGGAAATTTGGCATGTCAGCTACGACTCTCGCCAACTTTCACAGATGCACCACAGAAAACATTCTTTCTGGTTGTACCACAGCTTGGTATGGCTCCTGCTCTGCCCAAGACTGCAAGAAACTACGAAAGGTCATGAATGTAGACCAATCCATCATGCAAGCCAGCATAATCAAGGACCGCACGCACCCCAGACATTCTCTCTTCCACCTTCTTCTGTTGGGAAAAAGATACAAAAGTCTGAGGTCGCGTACCAACTGACTCAAGAACAGCTTCTTCCCTGCTGCCATCAGACTTTTGATGCATTAAGTTGATCTCTCTCTACACCCTAGCTATGACTGTAACACTACATTCTGCACTCTCCCGTTTCCTTCTATATGCATGGTATGCTTTGTATAGCGCGCAAGAAACAATACTTTTCACTGCATGATAATACATGTGACAATAATAAATCAAATCAAATTTACCCTCGTGAGGCCATAAGTAAAATGCAAGATACCTATAGCATATATATATAATATATCATATGGAGAATAATAATATATAGAGTAAAGATCTAATTATGACCTGTGAGCATAATCAACCTAAGACATGCTGAAATTTTATTTGCAGCTGTTCTCAGCAGGAGGCGTGCCTCAGGCTAAGGACTCAAAGTGTCAGCCTGGCAACACTCTTGCTTTGGAATCACAATACAATAAGTTTGATTACAGATTTGAGCAGCTAATCTTTGCTCATATGTATGTGCGATACTGAGAAAGACACTTTAAGGTGAAGTGGCCTGAGTATCCATTTAAACTGGACGTATGCAGGGGATGTTTTTCACACAGAGTGGTGGGTAGCCTGGAACGTTCTTCCAGAGGAGGTGGTGGAAGCAAGTTTCGCAATATTTGGGAGGCATCTGGATGGGTGAATGAATAGGGAGGGAATAGAGGGCATGTTATGTTCTGTGGTGAACCATCGTTGGTTCCCACTGGATAGTACTGAGCCAGGGTCTGGCCAGTACTACAAGGATGTACATATGTTGCTGTTGGGTTAGGGATGGGTTGTGCTACTTGTTGCTGTTGGGGTTAGGGTGGGGTTGTTACACCTTTGTATTGTAGTGTTGTGGTACATCCCAGTCGGGCTCCGCCTCCTGGGAGAGGTATAAAGGTCCCTGCTCTGGCTGGGACCCCTCAGTCTGGGATCGTGTATATAATTGTTGGCTGCTTCATTACAGCAAATAAAAGCCTTTATTTCCTGAGCATCTAGCCTCGTGTATGATAACGCGCATCATGTTCGAAGTTTTTTCCTTGCCCCACTGGCCTAAAATTTAGAGTTAGTCTGAAATACTCGCGCTGCTTCAGAGTTCTGTAGCCACATGACTATTAAAACCTCCACGGATTGTTAAGGCTTCAAATCAGTCTCATGGTTTTATTTGAGGAAGAGAGAACTGGAGGAAAAAGAAAGTAGTTTTAGTGAAAAGCCAGCTTGTGTGCAACACATTTTTACAAAAATGAAACTGAAAAGAATAATGTCACCCCAACCTTAATAACTGATGAATAAAGTTTGCACCAGTGTGTTTGCAGAATTAATGCCAGGAAGCGATGGAGGTTTCACAAACTAAGGAGCTTTATTAAAGAGATGTGCTGAGCACAGGCTGCAAGCCAACTCTGCAAACGGCCAGTGACGTCACTTCAGGTGATATAATGCATGCATTATCTTAAAGTTCAGCTTAAATGCT
Source organism: Mustelus asterias (assembly GCF_964213995.1). Taxonomy (NCBI): domain Eukaryota; kingdom Metazoa; phylum Chordata; class Chondrichthyes; order Carcharhiniformes; family Triakidae; genus Mustelus; species Mustelus asterias. The sequence goes on along the minus strand of NC_135803.1, from coordinate 19,142,843 downwards.
GTCGGTAAGAAACCACAATAAAAACTATAAATACACAACTGACATGGTGGCACAGTGGTTAGCAGTGCTGCCTCACAGAGCCAGGGACCCGGGTTCGATTCTTGGGTCACTGTCTGTGCAGAGTCTACACCTTCTCCCCATGTCTGCGTGGGTTTCCTCCGGGTAGTCCAGTTTCCACCCACAGTCCGAAAGACATGCTGGTTAGGTGCATTGGCCGTGCTAAATTCTCCCTCAGCGTACCCAAACAGGCACCCGGAGTGTGGCGACTAGGAGATTTTCATAGAATCAACAGCGCAGGAGGAGGCCATTTGGCCCATCGAGCCTGCACCAACAACAATCCCACCCAGGTCTTATCCCTGTATCCCATATATTTACCCTGCTAATCCCCCTGACACTAAGGGGCAATTTAGCATGGCCAATCCACCTAACCCGCACACCTTTGGAGTGTGGGAAGAAACCCATGCAGACACGGGGAGAACGTGCAAACTCCACACAGACAATCACCCGAGGCCGGAATCGAACCTGGGTCTCTGGTGCTGTGAGACAGCGGTTCTAACCACTGTGCCACCGTGCCGCTCCAATTCACAGATTTTCACAGCAACTTCATTGCAGTGTTAATGTAAGCCTATCTGTGACACTAACAAATGAAAACTGAAAAATAAATATGCAATTTATAGAGACTTGGTGAAGTGTGTGCACATTTCTGTTTTGCCACTGGAGGTTTTGCGTCTTTCAATGATTTACAGTGTATTGATACTGAATATTTGAAGGCATGGGGAGATGGGGTGGGAGGTAGGCGGGCCCATCGTTTCCTCACCACTATCTGGATGCTGATCTACAGCAACGGCCCTGCCTCAGGGCAGCTATCACTGAGGCTGAACGAAAGCCTGGAGGATTGCCTGCAGCAGGTAGCCACTTAAATCATTGCCCATTCAGGTCACCTGTCAGTTAAACACTGCAGGATATTCAGGATACCATTTCTTCATTACAACCTGCTCCCGCTTGCCACCTCCCACCCCACCCCATCCCACTCCTCCCCTAAAGCCCCTCTGGGTTAAAATTCAGTCCCTGGTCTTTTTCTGAATACAAATCAAATGGACTGTTTCCTTCTCAGATCTGCAACTGGGCACATTGCGGCAGTGCACTCAGCTTCACTTTAGGATTTGCACTGATCCAGTAAGTGCTCCTGCCCCACTGGGTTACCTTTGTGGCCATGGTCACTTGAATTCACCCCCACAAGATGGTGAAAACATGATACCTGAAGGTTTTGCTTGCTGGAAATGTAGACAGTTGCTCAAGGCAAAGCATATCATTACATGTAAGTGGACAATCTCCTCGTCTGCAAATGGCAACATTTGCTGAGAGTAATAATTGCCTGTTGGCCCTCCCCAGGCACAGAGAGTGAGGCTCTTTCCTGTCAATTCCAATTGTCCAGCCATGCATCCACTCATTCCACGACAAATAGGCAACTTTCAGGCCTGCGAGATTGCAGGAATTACATTGAAAGTACCAGAACATTTTTTTCTTTATAGACCTTGGCTGCAGAAGTGCTGGGCGGCACGATGGCACACTGGTTAGCACTGCTGCCTCACAGCGCCAGGGGCCCGAGTTCGATTCGTGGCTTGGGTCACTGTCTGTGTAGAGCCTGCACATTCTCTCCGTGTCTGCGTGGGTTTCCTCCGGATGCTCTGGTTTCCTCCCACAGTCCGAAAGACGTGCTGGTTAGGTGCATTGGCCATGCCAAATTCTCCCTCAGTGTACCCGAATAGGCACCTAAGTGTGGCTTTTCACAGTAACTTCATTGCAGTGTTAATGTAAGCCTACTTGTGACACTAATAAATAAGAACAAAGAACAAAGAAAATTACAGCACAGGAACAGGCCCTTCGGCCCTCCAAGCCCGCACCGACCATGCTGCCCGACTGAACTAAAACCCCCTACCCTTCTGGGGACCATATCCTTCTTTTCCCATCCTATTCATGTATTTGTCAAGACGCCCCTTAAAAGTCACTACCGTATCCGCTTCCACTACCTCCCCTGGCAATGAGTTCCAGGCACCCACTACTCTCCGTGTAAAAAATCTGCCTTGTTCATCTTTAATAAACTTATTAAACAATCCTGAATGTGCAAAAATTACACTTGACAACCAATTTAAGATTATCAGTTGGGCTTGCAGTCTGCTAGAATCTCCAAATATTCATACACAGAACCCGGTCCTTTGCAGACAGAAAGAACATGTTCACTTCAAACTTCAAACTTTTCCCAAGGACTGGCGACTAAGGACTTGTCACAAACAATATGACTTTATTTACTAGCTGAGGAGCTATTCCATGCTTGTATGCTGTCCACGCTCCAAGATGAATTCCCGCACTCCCATCGCGTGACCCCTTAAGTAACCGCGCCATCACGTCATCGCATGAGCGCTCGGTCTACAGTGGTCGTAAAACAAACACCTGTGAAATCTATTACCATGTGATTCCCTCAGTAAAGGCTGCCTACTTCTTACAGTCTGCTGTTTCTTGAATGAGATTATTGTGTTTTTGTGGGATTTGAGCCTGATGCTCAGAGGGGTTAGAGCACTGAATTAATATTATGTCTAATCACAACATTGGCAGAGAAACGTTTCAATGTTACTAAAGGACACTGGGAAGACAGGGGGAAATAATCTTTGAATTTCACCACAATCTCCATTCTCTTCAATTCACTCTGCTTCCTCTCCAGCCCTTGAGACTGGGCCTCCAGAGTTTAGAAGAATAAGCGGTGATCTCATTGAAACTTATAAAATCTAAGAGGCAAGGCAGTGTCGTTGCAGGAAACATGTTTCCATTGGCTGGGGAAGGGAGACAGGTCGAGAACCAGAGGACATGGCCTCCAAATAGGAGGCAGGCCATTTAGGGCAGACATGAGGTGGAATTTCTTCACTCAGAGGGTTGTAAATCTTTTGAATCCTCAATGGAGGCTCAGCCTTTGAAAATAATCATACAATCATAGAATCACTACAATGCAGAAGGAGGCCGATTGGCCCATCGAGTCTGCACCGACCATAATCCCACCCAGACCCTATCCCCGTAACCCCACGTGTTTACCTTGCGAGCCCCCCTGACACTAGGGGACAATTTAGCATGGCCAATCAACCCTAACCTGCACATCTTTGGAGTATGGGAGGAAACAGGAGCACCCGGAGGAAACCCACACAGACACGGGGAGAACATGAAAACTCAACATAGACAGTGATGCGAGGCCGGAATGGAACCCAGGTCCCTGGCACTGTGAGGCAACAGTGCTAACCACCATGCCGTCATTCAAGAGAGAGGGAGGGTGGAAAATCAGGCAGGATCCCAATATTTCTGATGATGAGTTTATGCTGGGGTTTACTTGGAGCAGAGCATTCACTTGTCTGTGTCAAGGAAGGAAGGGCTGATGGGGGAGGTGAGACCCCACCATGAGAATTTCCTTAGTCCAGATCAGCCCTGCCCTGTGTTATGGATGAAGACAATTGGAATGGCAAAACTAGGTCTCACCTGAGAGGGAGGGTGTGAGGCCTGGCCTGTATTCTGAACTGGATTCCCAATCAGAATTCCAGGTGGACAACGTTTTCAACATTATTCTTTCATGGGATGTCACTGACAAGTTCATCATTGGTTGCCCATCTCTATTTGCCCTTGAACTAAATGGCTTGCAAGGCCATTTCAGCGTCAACCACATTGCTGTGCATTTGGAGTCACATGTAAGCCAGATTCCCTTCCTTGATGGACATTTACGAAACAGATGGGTTTGTACAACGATCGATGATAGTTTCATGGTCACTATTGATAACTTTTAATTTCCATTTTTTATTAATTGAACTCAAATTCCACCAGCTGCCGTGGTTGGGATTTGAACCTATGTTGCCAGAGCATTAGCCTCTGGATTACTAGTCCAGTTATATTACCGCGACGCCGCCATTTCCCTATGGGTCTTGCCAAAGGCTTCCCAGTGAGTGGCTTTCCGTTTTATTGATCTCACCAAATCCCTCGGTTGGATGTTCAAGTGGCGTACATGGTGCCACAAGTGCCGGTTACCGGTACACTAATTGGGTGAATTCCCTTGACCTAGGTACACGGACTGACTTCGGTTTGGAAGTCATCAGTGTCTGTCCCGCCACACTTCCATTAAGCTGAATGGTCCAATCTAGCCACCTCCAATGGCCCTGATATTTACTGGAGTGGGGTTATGTGGAGTGGAGCAAGGGGATCGGAGTAATCAATAGTGGGGAAACCTGACGTAAGTGGGATGTGGCGGGAGGGTGGGTTTGAGGGCGTGGGGAGGGTGATCGGTAAAGCATGGTTGGAAGGGTCGCAGATTGTCCTGGCATCCACCACACTCTGGGGTAGTGAATTCCACAGAAGCACCACCCTTTGAGAGAAATAGTTTCTCCTCATCTCTGCTTCAAACCTGCCACCCCTTATCCTAAAACTATGACCCCTAGGTTGCCCCACACGAGGGAGCATTTGCTCTACGTTTATACCTGTCAATACCTTTTATCATTTTATCGACCTCAATTAGATCTCCTCTTCTTCTTCCAAACTTTAGAGAGTATAAACCTAAACTGCTCAATTACTCTCTATTCCAGAAGACCACATTATTCGTACACCACCCTCAAGCTGACCTCTGATTATTAAATAAATTATTAAATAAATATAGAACATTACAGCGCAGTACAGGCCCTTCGGCCCTCGATGTTGCGCCGACCAGTGAAACCAATCTAAAGCCCATCTAACCTACACTATTCCAATATCATCCATATGTTTATCCAATGACCATTTAAATGCCCTTAATGTTGGCGAGTCCACGACTGCTGCAGGCAGGGCATTCCACTCCCTTACTACTCTCTGAGTGAAGAACCTACCTCTGACATCTGTCCTATATCTATCACCCCTCAATTTAAAGCTATGTCTCCTTGTGCTAGCTATCACCATCCGAGGAAAAAGGCTCTCACTATCCACCCTGTCTAATCCTCTGATCATCTTGTATGCCTCTATTAAGTCCCCTCTTAACCTTCTTCTCCTCTATCTCACATACAGAACAGCACATGCTGATATGCAATGGCAAGTATATGAGGCCCTGAAACAGTACTTTACACCCAATAGCAGTGAGTATAATAACTATTACTGTCATCAGAGTGG